>NC_082708.1:33982408-34285439 GCF_030144855.1 Hypanus sabinus | reverse complement strand
GAGAGTGGAGGGTCATGTGTTCAGGGAGGCTAAGGATTGAAGTTTGAGGAGAGCTGAAATGGAGCTAGTTGGTGTCTCATCGTCAATTAGAGTTGAGAAGATCCAAAGCAGGTTGAGAACTAGAGCGGATTGTACAAAAGGAGGAGGGTAGGAGATGGGAGAGGGGGTGATCAGTGCAGGGTAGGGAATCCTTGCCAAAAAAGTGGGTTCAGAGCTGATGGACAAAGAGCTCAGCACGGAACTCTCTGAGGTGCTGGCGAAGGGTAGCAAAGCTAAGGCCCTTACTGAAGACAGAATTCTCTGCCTCATAGAGGGGAAGGTCAGAGGGAGTAGTGAAGAACGTGGCAATGAATAGAGCTGGGATCAGAGGGGGGAAAAGAGTTAGAGGCATCAGAGGTGATGGAATGGTTGGGGTGTTCAAGGAAGGTAGGGTGGGAGGAAGATGGAGGCTCCGAGGATCCAAGAGCTAATGAGTGAGCCTGAGAGATGTGGGTTTGGGGAGTTGTTGTAGACGGAGGGGAGCCCAGGGGCCCAGTGGCAGTGAGAAAGGTTTCAGCCTGGAGGAGGAGGCAGCTGGAGCCGATATGGAGTCTGGGTAATTTGCAGTCTGATGGCAAATGGGCTCAATGGAATTTGAGTCAGTGATGGTAGAATATGTGGTCTGGAGCCGCCCTGTGGTCTTTGGATCCAGAACTAGTGACAGTGGCATCCACATTCTGGAGGTGTCCACGGCCGTCAGATCTGGAGCTGGAGATGGGAGGAATCCATGGCGTAGAGACATCCGATCAGGTCGATGCCTGAGTGAGAGGCAGCAGGGTCCGTGGTCTAGAGATAGGAGATCTTCCGATCCTTCCTGGACATGAAAAAAACAGAAGAGCTGATGATTGAAGGCATGGAGTCCCTCGTTCTCACTTACCATCCCATGAGACTCTGCATCCAACATACCTTTCTCTGCGACTTCTGCCATTTTCACCAGGACTTTTTCATTGAACACATCTTTACTATCCCACCCCCCCCACACACACACATTTCGCTTTCTACATGGATCACTCCCTTTATGATTCTCTTGTTCATTCTTCCCGGTCCAATAGTCTTCTTCCCGTGACTTGTCCCTGCAAGCAGAAGAAGTGCTACAACTGCCCATTCACCTTCACTCAGGGGCTTTAGGGGAAGCAACACTTCACCCGTGAATCTGTTGGGTTGTCTATGGTATTCAGTGCTCCTGATGTAGCTTCCTCTACAATGGTGAGACCCGAACTAGATTGAGGGATTGCTTTGTGGAGCACCTTCACTCCTGTAAAATCAGGATTTCCCGGTAGTCAACCATTTTAATTCCAATCTCCATTCCCATTCTGACATGTCAGTTTTCCTCTTTTGCCATGATGAGGTCACGCTCAGGTTGGAAGGCACAAACATCGATTTCTTCACCTTCTGACATTTTCCCCTTTCCTTTTTCTCCTCTCATATTCGCCACTCTGGCCTCTTACCTCTTCTCCTCACCTGCCTATCACCTCTCCCTGGTGCCTTTCCTCCATGATCCACTCTCTTTTTCCACTAGATTCCTGCTTTTCCAGCCCTTTACCTTTACACCTGTCACCTCTCAGCTTCTCACTTCACCCCCCCCCCTTCCCCCACCCACTTGGCTTCACCTGACACTTTCCATCTTGCCTCCCCACCTTCTTATTCTGGCATCTCCCCTCCTCTTGCTGAAGGAGGGCCTTGGCCGAGACATGGGCTGTTTATTTATTTATGATCACTGCCCGATCTGCTGAGCTCCTCCAGCATTTTGTGCATGTTGTGCAAAACAGAAGTGGAAGTCAGTGTAGATCAGCCATGATAATATTGAACAGGGAGTTGACTTGAGAGGCTTTGTGGCCTGCTCCCTATTTTCTTGTGTTCTTATGTGTTTTTGACTGGTTTTATGTCATGGACAGTTTCTCCTTGTGGTGAGCATTTGTTTGTAACCTAAGAGGCCTTTGTGCTCCTTTGCACAAAGAGCATTCTAATACTTTTTTTCCATCCCCTCAGCCTTCACATTCAGGGTATTTCCTTTCCCAATTTATCAGCTCCAGTATGTTCTCAACACTAGTCACATCTACCCCTTTCCTCCTCTGTCTGCACTTCATAGGAAATGCTCACTTTGTGACTCTCTGATCCACTCTTCCGTCCCCTTCTGATATTACAACAGAGTAATCAGAGTTGGAGTCAGGTTTATTTTCACTGACATATGTCAAGAAATTTGTTGTTATGAAGCAGCAGTATACTGCAAGACGTAAACATTGCCAGAGGTTACCGTAAATAAGTTAATAGTGCACCAGAGGAATTGTGAGAAAATGTTCATGGACATCTGATGACAGAGGGGAAGAGGGTGGTCCTGAAACATTGAGGGTCCTTACTGATGGGTACCAGCTTCCTATGGCACTAACATTTGAGGATGTCCTCAATGGTGGAAAGTTGTTGCTGTGTTGGAGCTGGCCGAATCTACAATGCTTGGCATCCTCTTTCATTCCTGTGCTTTGGAATCTCCATAGCAGGCGGTGAAGCAGACTAGCGGAATGCTTCGGTAACATACCAAATCTCCACAAACTCAAACACCTGTTCATTGACTTTATTCTAGGAACTCGAATTCAGAACTTACCATGTGGTCTCCTCTACACTGGAGAAAGCAAATGCAGGATGGGCAGTTGCGTTGTGGAGCATCCACACTCAATCAGCTGTGCAGAGTCTGAACTGGTTCTTGCCATTTTAATTTACTATTTCACTCCCACTGTTACCTCCCTGTCTGTGGGCTCTTGCTGTGCTAAATGAGGCCTTATAAAAGCTTAGACAACAACACTTATTTTTCGACTGGGTACATTGCAGCTGACTGGATTCAATACTAAATTCTTCGACTGTAGACAACTTGCTTTTTCTTTCTGTTTTATCAGGACAGATCATTTGCACTTGCATTTCCTCTTCCCTTTTCTTTCTTTTCCTGTCATTTGTTTATGTCCCAGGAATCCCAGCTATAAAAATCATCTAGATTAGCAACACATCATACAAAAGGCTTTATTGTTTTAACCCTATTACATACATTCCATTTGTCCCTCCTACCACCCCCTCCTGCCTTCTGTGTCACACAGACCAAATAGCTTTCTCTAATTTGAAATTCTGATGAAGGGGCTTTGACCTAAAATACTAAATAGTCTATTTTCCAATGGGTGTTGGTTGACTGGCTGATTTCTTACAATATTTCAGCGTTTTTTCTGTTTTTCCAGTGAATACTGTTCTTCAACAGCCAATTCAGGCTCTCAGGGAGAATGCCAAACTCTACAGACACCACAGTATCCACTCTTTATTCAGCAGTACCCTAGTTGCTGACAGAGTGCTGCTGGTAGACTGGTCTATACTTTTATTGGCTGAATTTCACGCATGCATCAGCTAAGTTACAAACTAGCAGCTTTGCTAGTTTGAAATAAGTCAAAATAATATGCTGAAACTGATAGAGCACAAGTTATTCAGGGAAACCCAAACTGTTATTTTTCGAACACTGTAATAGCAGATTATGTTGTTTATGGAACTTCCAAGCAGAGCACTAAGCTAGCACACAGCATGATTTTCATTCAGTAAGTAATTGTTTAAACTAAAGTAAATTAAATCTAATCTGCTCAGTGAAAATGTGCAGCAGGTCATTTAGTTGAAGTACATATTGGGATTAATGACAAATCCACCAGCATCCTATAAAGATCCATAACTTCCCTATTTTATTGTCCGTACGCCTTGCAGAAAAGTCAACTTTCCATTGAACTTCCTAATTATTTGCTATCCCTGCATGCTGACTTTCCATGTTTCATGTACGAGGAACTCTCACATTCCTTTATACCACGGAAGAGTGTAGTCTTACACTCAGCACAATAGCCGCCATCCGATTCCTAAGTGGATGTTGAACCCATGAGCACTACCCCATTTTAAAAAGAATATTATTTTTGTTTTTGTACTTATTTAATTTAACCATTTAATATACATATATATACTTACTGTAATTAGTTATTTTTGTTCTATATTTACATGTATTCTATTGTACTGCTGCTGTTAAGTTAACAAATTTCAAGACATTTGCCAGTGATATTAAACCCGATTCTGATTCTTACTCCATTTAATTGATAATTTGCCTTGCTTTCCATCTTCCAAAGTGGATAACCTGATGTTTCACCAAATTATACTCCATCTACCCACTTGATTCCAACTTGCTTAACCTGCACTCAGTTGTCACTATATTAGGTACCTCCTATACCTATTAGTGAGGCCATTGAGTGTATGCTTGTGATCTGCTGCTGTAGCCCATCTACTTCAAGGTTCAAGGTGTTGTGTGTTCAGAGATGCTCTTCCGCACACCACTGTTGTAACATGTAGTAATTTGAGTTACTGTTGCCTTCCTGTCAGCTTGAACTAGTCTGGCCACTCTCTTCTGTCCTCTCTCATTAACAAAGCATTTTCACCCACCGAACTGCCACTCACTAGATTTTTTTTTGTTTCTTGCACCATTCTCTGTAAAATCTAGAGACCGTTGCATTTGAAAATCCCAGGAGATCAGCAGTTTCTGAGATACTCAAACTACCTCGTCTGGCACCAACAATCATTCCACAGTCCAAGTCACTTAGATCACATTTCTTCTCCATTTTGATGGTTGGTCTGAACAACAACTGAACCTCTTGACCATGTCTGCATTCTTTTATAGACTTGGTGTCACATGATCGAATGATTAGCTATTTAATTAATGAGCAGGTGTACCGATGTATATAATAAAGTGGCCACTGAGTATATTTCTATCCCTTTTCGGGCATTTTGTGTTCTCCTTGAAATTTGCTAACCTTCCTATCTTGGTATTAGCGACTATTTTGATTATGTTTAGTAAGCAATTTTCATTGGACCTGTATATTGATACTTCCTTATGTAAAGCTCCAAGACTTAGGCTTTGATACCTCCTTGTGCAATTGGATCCTTGATGAAGACCCAAACAGTACAGATTGGCAACACCATCTCCTCTACAATCATCATCAGCACAGGTGCACCACAAGGCAAAGTGCTTCGTCTCCTCTCCTATTCAGATTCTACTTACCACTGTGTGGTTAAGCACAGCTCTAATGCTATATTTAAGTTTGCAGATGACATCGCTGTCGTAGGCTGAATCAAAGGTGGCGATGAATGGGCGTAAAGGAGGGAGATTGAAAAGCTGGTGGAGTAGTACCATAATAACAACTTCTCATTCATAGTCAGCGAAACCAAGGAGCTAATTTTTGACTACAGGGAGAAGGAACTCGAGGGCAATGAACCATTCCTCATGAGGGGATCAGAGGAGGAGAGGGTCAGTAATTTTGAATTCTTTGACATTATTATATTAGAGAATTTGTCCTGATACCAGCATGTATGTGCCATCCGAAAGAAGGCATGGCAGCATCTCGGCTGTCCTAGAAGTTTGTGCAGATTTGGCATGTTATTTAAAACCATGACAAACTTCTATAAATGCACAGTGACTGGTTGCATCATGGCCTGGTATAGAAACATTAATGCCCATGAATGGGAAAGCCTTCAGAGTGTGGTGGACACAGCGCAGTCCATCACAGGCAAAGCCCTTGCCACCATTGAACACATCTGTAAAGAGCGTCGCCACAAGAAAGCAGCAGCCATCTTAAGGGACCCCCGCCTTCAGGCCATGCTCTCTTCTCGCTGATGCCATCGGGAAGAGGGAAAAAGGAACCTTACGCCCCTTAACATCAATTTCAGGAACAGTTACAGTATTAGTCTTCAACCATCCGGCTCCTGAACCAGCATGGATAACTTCACTCACACCAACCCTGAACTGATTCCACAATCTATGGATTCACTTTCAAAGACTCTGTTGTCAGTACTGTTTATTTATCTGTTTATCTATCTATCTATACTGTTTATCTTGTTTTTAGACATTGGATAGATTTTGTGTGGATTTTTTTCATTGATTCTATTATATATCTCTGTTCCACTATGAATTTCTGGAAGAAAATTCATCTCAATTGAGTGATGTTGACATACAGTATATGTACTTTGATAATAAATTTACTTGGAACTACAGTGCATTTAGTTCCTTCGCCCAAGCCAATATTACAAATTGTAATCAGTTGAGCACTGATCCCAAGAACACTGAATATCAATTTATAAAATACAAATTTATTCCAGTTTACTCTTTTCTGTACGTATATAGCATTACTGTGAAACCTGGGTGCTGTAATCTCGTGCATGGAATTTTAGGGTGACACGTTATCATACACCTTCTAAATATCTAAATACACTGCATCGACTGGTTTTCTTTACTCCATCCTGGCTGCTACATTATCAAAGTTTGATAACAAATGTGTCAAACCTGTTTTCACAAAACAGCATGTTGGCACTGCTTGTTTTCTAAATGCATGGCCAGTACTTCCCTTATAATTTATTCCAGTATGTAAGGTTGGCTGGTCTTTTTCTCTCCCCTCCTTGAATATTTTTCAAGCCTCTTAAACCACTCCAATTCAGGGAATGGAAATACTGTTAAAAATAGAATGGGAAATATTGATTTTTCCAACTCTTAAAATAACTTTATTAGACTTGGTAATTTCCATATGGAGTGCATTTCAAATATTAACAAACATCCATTCATTTCCCCATATGATTTATGATATGACCTTACCCACAAAGGCTTTAATAGAGTTAATTAGATAGATAGATAGATAGATAGATACTTTATTCATCCCCAAGGGGAAATTTAACATTTTTCCAGTGTCCCATACACTTATTGTAGCAAAACTAATTACATACAGTATTTAACTTAGTATAAATATGATATGCATCTAAAATCACCCTCCCAAAAAGCATTAATAAATAGCTTTTAAAAAGGTCTTAAATAGTTTACTAAAGTGCATTGAGTGGTAACTTAAGCTCAGTCCTAACCCCGGCACTTTAACATGTCTTGCCCCTGGTGGTTGAATTGTAGAGCCGAATGGCGTTGGGGAGTACTGATCTCTTCATCCTGTCTGAGGAGCATTGCATTGACAGCAACCTGCCGCTGAAGCTGCTTCTCTGTCTCTGGATGGTGCTGTGCAGAGGATGTTCAGGGTTTTCCATGAATGACCGTAGCCTACTCAGCGCCCTCCGCTCTGCCACCGATGTCATACTCTCCAGTTCTGTGCCCACGACAGAGTATTTTTGCCTCCAATTGAAATAATTATAGCTTACTCTTTTTGTTCCTTGTTATTTCCTGTTGTGCTCCAGTAACTTCTGATGCTAAGAAATGAGGTCACAAACAGAATTAGGCCATTTGGCCCATCTAGTCTGCTTTGCCATTCCATCGTGAGCTAATTTATTATCCCTCTCAACCTCATTATCCTGCCTTCACCCCATAACGTTTGACACCCTAACTAATCAAGAATCTATCAATGTCTTCTTTATATACAGTACACCCTATTGGCTTTGTTTAAGGTGGGTCTGAAGGCTTGCTGTGCCCCATTACCAGTCCAAAGGAGAAGTTCACTTCAAGGTATTCTAATCTGGAGCAGTTGTGTCTATTTCTAAGTTTAAGAAGTTGATAATTGCTTTCGTCTGTTAACTTAATTGCACAAAAGAGTTGGTTATATGACAACACTTGTGAAAGTAATCAATATTGTCATATAATTTGCCAAAGATAAATGTGTTAAGTTTAAGCCAAGCTATTCAAACATTTGTAATGTGAAATATAAATCATTAATTTCAGAAAATAATTGTTATGATTTAAACACATAGCAATTCTTATCCTTCCTTGGGCCATACTGGCATTTCCCTGGGATGTCTGGGAAATGAGAGCATGAAAATCTCGCAAATCAGAAGTCCAGAATGAATTGATTCTACAAACGGTTAATTCATTCAGATGAGTCTGGAGGGATAGCTAAGGAAAATCTTCAGAAGAGTTTTCTTGTGTTATATAAGTGGGAACTACTGTTTCACATTTCAGATCTTGCAAAGGCATCATTCAGTTGTGCTTTCTTATGTTGATGGTCTGTCTTCCCATTTTTCATAAGCTTTTGGTATCCAAACACGGCTACCAGAAATCTAGTGAGAAGTGGAGAGAGGAGCTTTGGCAAGGGAACTGATCTTAAATGGTTAAAAAGGTTGAGGCACTCTGTATGCAAGGATTCTTGAAGCCATTAAGTCTATAGTAAAATATATCAGCCATTCATCAATGAATAGCAGCAAATTTTGTGGTAACGATCTACTGATTATTGGTACATTTCTCTTGTGGTTGTAGATTTTGAAATCTAACTGCAATCCTGCCACAACAATTACAGGTACATGTAACATTAAAACACATGCCATGTCCTTGCAGGCTGTTTCCTTTTGTAATAAGTTATAATTTGACAGTTATTTTCTTTACGTTACCAACATTCCACTCAGAGGTATTATCACAGAATGCACCCATCTTCCACCTGCAGAGGAGCCAGGCCAGTCTTAGACCATAAGATCATAAGATAGAGGAGCAGAATTTGGCCCATTGGGTTTATTCTGCCATTTCATCATGGTTGATCAAATTTCCCTCTGAGCTCCAATCTCCCCATTCCCTTCATGCCCTGACCAATGAGGAATCTACCAACCTCTGCCTTAAGTATACATAAAGACTTGGCCTCCACTGATACCTATGGCAAACAATTCCACAGATTCACCACTGTCTGGCAAAAAAAGTGCTTTATAAAGTCTCAGCATTACATCCTTGCTTTTACGTTCTAATCCTCATGAGATGAATGCTAATATCACATTTGCCTTTCTCACCACAGACTCAAACTGCAAATTAACCTTTAAGGACTCCTGCACAAGGACTCCCAAGTCCCTTTGCACCTCAGTTTTTTTGTATTTTCTCTCCATTTAGAAAGTAGTCAATTCTTTCAATTCTTCCACCAAAGTACATGATCATACACTTCCTGACACTGTATTCCATCTGCCATTTATTTGCCCATTCTCCTAATCTGTCTAAGTCCTTCTGTAGTCTCCCTCAAAACCACCTGCCCCTCCACCTATCTTCATTTTGTCTGCAAGCTTTGCACAAAACCATCAATTATATCATCCACATCACTGACATATAACTTAAAAAGAATCGGTCCCAACACAAGCTCCTGTGGAACACCACTAGTCACTGGCAGTCAACCAGAAATGTCTCCCTTTGTTCCCAGTCTTTGCCTCCTGCCAGCCAGCCACTGTTTTATCCATGCTAGAATTGTTCCTGTAATGGGCTTGTAGCTTGTTAAGCAGCATCATGCATGGCACCTTGTCAAAACCTTCTGATAATCCAAGTACACAATATCAACCAATTCTCCTTTGTCTATCCTGTTGGTTATCTCTTCAAAGAATTCCAACAGATTTGTCAAACAAGATTTTCCCTTGAGCAAACCATACTGACTATGGCCTATTTTACTTTGTGCCTCCAAGTACCTGAGAGCTCATCCTTAATAATCGACTACAACATCTTCCCAACCACTGAGGATAGACTAACTGGTCTATAGTTTCCTTTCTTCTGCCTCCCTCTCTTTTTGTACAGTCGGGTGACATTTGCAATTTCAAGAATCTAGAGATTCATGGAAGATCATTATTAATGCAAGCACAATTCTTCAGCCGTGTATTTTAGAACACTGGGGTGTACACCATATGGTCCAGATGACTTAACTACCTTCAGACATTCAGTTTCCCAAGAACCTTCTCTCTAGTTATGGCACCTGGAACCCCTGGGACCTGGAACTTCTGCCATCCTGCTCGTGTCTTCCACAGTGAAGACTGATAACACCATAAGACATAGGAGCAGGATTAGGCCATTCAGCCCATCGAGCCTGCTCCACCATTGCATCATGGCTGATCCGTGATCCCACTCAATTCGATACACCTGGCTTCTCACCACATCCTTTGATGCTCTGACCGATCAGTAAACTATCAACTTCTGAATTATTGTTCCTTTTACCAAAATACATTATTGTACATTTCCCAACAGTGTATTTCATCTGCCATTTTTTTGCCCATTCTTCCAATTTGTATGTCTTGCTGCAATTGCATTGCTTCCTCAGCACTACCTACCCCTCCACCTATCTTTGTATCATCCAAAAATATTGCCACAAAGCATCAAGTTCATTATCCAAATCATTGACAAACAATGTGAAAAGTAGCAGTCCCAATACTGACCCCTGAAGAACACCACTAGTCACCAGCATCTAACCAAAAAAGGCCTCTTTTATTCCTATTTTCTGCCTCCTACCCTCATCAGCCATTCTGCTATCATATGCCTGTATCTTTTCTAGAACTCCATAGGATTTTATCTTGTTAAGCAGCCTCATGTGTGGCACCTTATCAAATGCCTTCTGAAAATCCAAGTAAATGACATCCACTGCCTCTTCTTTGTCCACCCTGTTTATTGCTTCTTGCAAAGTATTTATTCAGTTCATCCACTATTTCATTATCTCCCATTTCTACCTCTCCAGCATTGTCTTCAGGCATCCGATATCCACCCTTGACTCACTTTTATATTTTAAGTGTCTGATGAAACTTTTGGTATCCCTTTTTAATATTATTGGCTAGCTTACTTTTGGATTCTATCTTTACCTTCTTAGTGACTTTTTAGTTGCCTTCTGTTGGTTGTTAAAAGCTTCCCAATCCTCTAACTTCCCACTAATTTCTGTTTGATTATATGCTCTCTCTTTGGCTTTTATGTTGGCTTTGACTTCTATTGTTAGCTACTGTTGTGTTATCTTGCCTTTAGAATACTTCTTCTCTTTGGGATGCATCTGTCTGTGCCTTCTGAATTTCTACCAGAAATTCCATCCATTGCTACACTGTCATCATCCCTGCCAGTGTTCTTTTCCAATCAATTCTGGCCACATCCTCTCTCCCTGCCTGTGTAATTCCCTTTACTCCACTGTAACATTGATTCATCTGACTTTAGCTTCTTCACAAATTTCAGGGTGAACTTGATCATATTACAAACAACACACACAAAATGCTGGTGGAACACAGCAGGCCAGGCAGCATCTATAAGGAGAAGCACAGTCGACGTTTCAGGCCAAGACCCTTCGTCAGGACTAACTAAAAGGAAAGACACTAAGAGATTTGAAAGTAGTGGGGGGAAGGGGAAATGCAAAATGATAGGAGAAGACCAGAGGGGGTGGGGTGAAGCTAAGAGTTGGAAAAGTGATTGGCAAAAGTGATACAGAGCTGGAGAAGGGAGAGGATCATGGGACTGGAGGCCTTGGGAGAAAGAAAGTGGGAGAGGGGAGCACCAGAAGGAGATGGAGAACAGGCAGAGTGATGGGCAGAGAGAGAGAGAAAAAAACCAAACAACTAAAGATTGTCATGGATGAGGTAAGAAGGGGAGAAGGGCATTAACAGAAGTTAGAGAAGTCAATGTTCATGCCATCAGGTTGGAGGCTACCCAGCTGGTATATAAGGTGTTGTTCCTCCAACCTGAGTGTGGCTTCATCTTGACAGTAGAGTAGGCCATGGATAGACATATCAGAATGGGAATGGGACGTGGAATTAAAATGTGTGGCCACTGGGAGATCCTGCTTTCTCTGGTGGACAGAGCATAGGTGTTCAGCGAAACGGTCTCCCAGTCTGCATTGGGTCTCACCAATATATAAAAGGCCACACCGGGAGCACCAGGCACAGTATACCACACCAGCTGACTCACAGGTGAAGTGTCACTTATCCCGAGTGGGATGGCGGGCGGATGGGGTGAGGGCAGATGTGCAGGAAATGGGAGAGATGCGTTTAAAAGCAGAGTTGATGGTGGAAGAAGGGAAGCCCCTTTGTTTAAAAAAGGAAGACATCTCCTTCGTCCTGGAATGAAAAGCCTCATCCTGAGAGCAGATGCGGCAGAGATGGAGGAATTGTGAGAAGGGGATAGCACTTTTGCAAGAGACAGGGTGGGAAGAGGAATAGTCCAGGTAGCTATGAGAGTCTGTAGGCTTATAGTAGATATCAGTAGATAAGCCGTCTCCAGAGATGGAGACAGAAAGATCAAGAAAGGGGAGGGAGGTGTCGGAAATGGACTAGGTAAATTTGAGGGCAGGGTGAAAGTTGGAGGCAAAGTCAATGAAGTCAACGAGCTCAGCATGCGTGCAGGAGGCAGCGCCAATGTAGTTGTCGATGTAGCGAAGGAAAAGAGGGGGACGGATACCCGTATAGACTTGGAACACGGACTGTTCCACAAAGCCAACAAGAAGGCAGGCATAACCCATGCATTTGAATTTTTTCAATGATTTTAAGTGTTCAGGTAGACCTACTGTCTCAGCTTGCTCCTGCCCCACTGAACTCATTTCTGCATATCTTGACACTGTTTTATCCTCTCAGGATGCGGCTTTTCATTCCAGAATGAAGGAGATGTCTTCCTTTTTTAAACAAAGGGGCTTCCCTTCTTCCACCATCAACTCTGCTTTCAAACGCATCTCTCCCATTTCTTGCACATCTGCCCTCACCTCATCCGCCCGCCACCCCACTCGGGATAGGGTTCCCCTTGTCCTCACCTACCACCCCACCAGCCTCCAGGTCCAATGTATAATTCTCTGTAACTTCCGCCACCTCCAACGGGATCCCACTACCAAGCACATCTTTCCCTCCTCCTCTTTCTGCTTTTCGCAGGGATCGCTCCCTACATGACTCCCTTTTCCATTCACCCCCCCCCATCCCTTCCCACCGATTTCCCTCCTGGCACTTATCCTTGTAACCGGAACAAGTGCTACACCTGCCCTTACACTTCCTCCCTCACCACCATTCAGGGCCCCAGACAGTCCTTCCAGGTGAGGTGACACTTCACATGTGAGTCGGCTGGTGTGATATACTGTGTCCTGTGCTCCCGGTGTGGCCTTTTATATATTGGCGAGACCCGACGCAGACTGGGAGACCACTCCCAGTCTCCCCCTTTCTTTCTCTCGAGGCCTCCCATCCCATGATCCTTTCCCTCCTCCAGCTCTGTATCACTTTTGCCAATCACCTTTCCAGATCTTAGCTTCATCCCACCCCCTCTGGTCTCCTCCTATCATTTTGCATTTCCCCCTCCCCCCACTACTTTCAAATCTCTTAGTATCTTTCCTTTCAGTTAGTCCCTGATGAAGGGTCTCGGCCCGAAACGTCGACTGTGCTTCTCCTTATAGATGCTGCCTGGCCTGCTGTGTTCCACCAGCATTTTGTGTGTGTTGTTTGAATTTCCAGTATCTGCAGATTTTCTCGTATTTGATCACATTACGATCACTTTCCCCTTAGTATTCTTTTACCTTAAGCTCTCTAATCAATTCTGGTTCATTGCACAACACCCATTCCAGAATAGCTAATCCCCTTGTGGTCTCAATCACTAGCTGCTTTAAAAATCTATCTCATAGGCATTCTAGAAATGCCCCCTCCTGGAATTCAGCACCAACCTGATTTTCCCAATCTACTGGCATATTGAAGTCCCCTATGACTATTGTAACATTGCCCTTTTTGCACATATTTTCATACTTACCGTCGTAATTTGCAAACCACATCCTTACTACTGCTTGAGGGGCTATATACAACTCGCATCAGGGTCTTTTTACCCTTGCAGTTTCTTAGCTCTATTCACAATGATTCAATACCTTCTGACCATACGTCACCTCTTTCTAATGATTTGATTTAATATTTTACCAACAGAGCAATGCCACCCCTTCTGCTTTCCTGCCTGTCCTTTTGATACCAAGTGTATCCTTTGACATTCAGCTCCCAGCTATAATCTCTCAGCCATGATTCAGGGATGCCTACAACATCATCCCTGCCAATCTGCAACTGTGCTGCAAGTTCATCTCCCTCATTCTGTATACTGCGCTCATTCACATTAACTCCTTCAGTCCTGTATTCACCCTTTTTGATTTTGTCCACCTTTTACATTGCAACTCATTCTGTTGACTGCTATTTTGCCCCATCAAAAGGCTCTCCTTGCTACACAATGCCTCTGTTCGTAAACCAGTTACTTTATCTTCAACACTATTATCTGCCTTTCCTACGATACTTCTTGCATTGAAATACAGGCATCTCAGGACACTAGTTGCAGCATGTGGTTGCAACCTTTTGGTTCCTACCTTTGAATGAGGTCTTACCAACATCTTCCTCCACAACCTCTCCACTAACTGTTCTGGCACTCTGGCTTCCATCCCCTGAAACTTTAGTTTAAATCCCACTGAGCAGCGTTAACAAACCTTCCCACTAGGATATTACTCCCCCTCCAGTTCAGGTGCCTTCCCTGGAAGAGAGCCCAATGATCCAAAAGTCTTGTGCCCTCCCTCCTACACCAACTCCTTAGTCATGTATTAAACTGTATAATCTTCCTAGTTCTGGCCTCACTAGAAAAACAATAATAATTCCATACTGGTTTAGTCTATTGTGAACTCCCAGCAGACCTCATCCCTCTCTCCACAAGACTATTTGGCACTGGTAGCAATCCTGAGATCACAACCCCAGAAGTCCTGCCCTAACTTAGCACCTAACTCCCTGAACTCCCTGTGCAGAAGCTTGTCACTTCTCCTACCCATGTCATTGGGATCTACAAGGACCATGACTTCAGGCTGTTCACCCTCTCATTTAAGAGTGCTGAGGACTCAGTCTGAGATATCCCGGACCCTGGCATCTGGGAGGCAACTCAGTCATTTGTCAGGATTGACCGAGTGGTATATTGATAATTGATAGATTTAAAGTGAGTGGGCAGAGATCTGAGAGGGTCACACAGAACATGGTATGTATCTAAAACAAGCTGCCAGTGGAGGCAGGGGCATCAGTATCATTTAAGAAGCACCTAGATAGGTACATGGAAGGGTAGAGCTTAGCAGGATATGGGGCTAACAAAGGAAATTGGGCTAGTTAGGAGTTAGCAAGACTGGCATGGACTCATTGGGTTGAAGGGCCTATACCTGTGCTGTATTGCTCTATGACTAAACGCAGCTGGTGGACAGAGATACCAGCATAGATTTAGTCATTCATAATTCAATGAACATGTGAAGGAGAGTGCTTGGTAAATTAATTCCTTACACATGTGCATTTACACACACACATACACACACAAACATTGCCCTATCGTTCTGCAGTCATTGCTCTGAGTGCGCGCACTTCTACGTCTTCCCCAGTGTATTCCAATAAAGGGTTGGCTGCATGGTGCCTTTCCTGCCCTACATGGCAGAATATTCCATTTCTATAGTAATGGGGCTGTGTAAATGTGTGTATGTTGTTTGAATACTGTAGTTAAGGTAGACACTTTTGTTTATTTATGTACATTGTGGGGCGCATCATATTCAGATTCATGCGCAGTTTGAAGTTAACTTTGTAGCAATTAAAAATCATATATCCTGGTGCCTAAAAAGATGGGTCGGGTCGCTCTCAGTAGGGGAGAGAGAGAGCGAGGTGCCAGGAGTTTTCACTGGACATAGTATGCAGATATAATTGTGTTTTCTGGCAGATACCTTTTTGTAAATATTGGCAGTTTTCTATTCACTATTTTGGCTAATTTTTTTGTAAGTTTGAATTTTGACAAACTTAATAAACACCCATGCATGAAAGTACTAAGTGGCTCCAGCCATCAGTTTTCTCAGTCCTAACCCATGTATGGTAATGTATGGTTACAGCAGTGGGACAGCTAGTCACAAAAGGGTGAGTTCATCTTGGAGAAGAGTGAGATTGTGGTCCCACAGCAAGAAACTTGTGGAGAAAGGGATGAGGTCAGCTGGGAGTTCACACTAGACTAAACCAATATGGAATTATTATTGTTTTTCTGGTAAATATCTTTTTGTAAATATTGGCAGTTTTCTTTTCACTATTTTTTGCTAATTTTTGTGAGTTTGACTTTTGACGCACTTCATAAAAACCCTTGCACTATAATGCTTAAGTGATATTTTTTCTTCAATCATAACCCACACATCTAACAGGATGTATAAGGAAAATTAGATAGCAAAAATTCAAATACAAATAAGAAATAAAAAAAGTAATGAAAAAAATAATGACATTATCCAAAACATTCTTTGGCCTGCTTTATGGAGTATTATCACAACTGTGTGAATGCTGACATAGAAAGGAAATGTTAGTATGTGGAAAATTAATAAAAATGAATGCTAATTGCAGACAAATCAGACTTCTAAAATTTTTCTTTCAACTAACCAACATTTTGTGTTTTTTTCCCCCAATTTAACCATAAGGTCATAAGACATAAGCAGAATTAGACTATTTGGCACATCAAATTAATGAAATTGTTTATAGGTAAAAATATTCACAACTTCATAAGATCATAAAATACAGTATAGGAGCCAAATTCACTCCACTGAGTTTTCTCTACTATTACAATATGGCTAATTTATTGTCTCACTCATCCCCACTTTCCTGCCTTCTCCCCATAACCTTTGACGTCCTGAGCAATCAAGAAACTTTCAACCTTTGCTTAAATACGTACACACAATTATTTGGCCTCTACAGCTGCCTATTGGTATGAATAGAGCTGTTTTACTACTCCCTCTGGCTAAAGAAATTCCTCCTCATCTCTGTCTAAATGGATATCCCTCCCTTTTGAGGCTAGACTCCCCCAGGAAACATCCTCTCCGTATTCACTCTATGTAGGCCTTTCAGTATTCGATAGGTTTTAATGAGATCCCCACTTATTTTTCTAAACTCCAGAAAGCACAGGTTCAGGGCCTGTACTTGTTTCTCTTACGTTAAGCATTTCATTCTCAGAATAATTCTCGTGAACCTCCTCTAGACCTTCTCCCAATGTTTGCACATTTTTTCTTAGATAAGAGCATAAAAACTACTCACAATACTCAGTGCTGTCTTATAAAACCTCACCATTACATCCTTACTGTTATATTCTAATCTTCTTGAAACAAATGCTAACGTTGTCACTTCCTTGTCACTGGCTCAAATTGCAAGTTAACCTTTAGAAATTCCTACACGAGGGCTTCCAAGTCCCTTTGCACATCTGATTTCCGAAATTTCTCCCTGCATAGAAAATAGTTGATGCCTTTATTCATACTACCAAAGTACATTTGAATTTTCCAATCCTCCAGAATCATTCCAGAATCTGGTGATTCTTGAAAAATCATCCCCAATGCCTGTACAATCTCTTCAGCCACCTCTTTCAAAACCCTGGGGCGTTGTCCATCTGATCCAGGTGACTTATCGATCTTCAAGCTCTTCAGCTTCCCAAGCACCTTCTCCCTAGTGATAGCAACTGCACTCACTGCTGTCCCCTGACACTGAATACTGAATATCTTTTGCAGTGAATACTGATACAAAATAGTTATTAAGTTCATCCACCATTTCTTTGTCCCCCATTACTAGCTCCACAGTGCTAGTGCTGGAGGAACTCAGCAGGCCGGACAGTATCTAAGACTAAAGTAAACAGTTACCGTTTCAGGTCGAAAGTCTTCATCAAGACTTTATCAAGTACTGCATGGCATGCTGTATTCATACAGTATTTTGCTTGTGTTGCATTCCACGCATTGAACTGCTTTGTCTCAGACTTCAACTTCTCCTTCTCCTGGACCATGCCTTCTCATTGAAACTTCAACTACTTTCTTCTAGATAGTCATGGATTTCATTTCATGGGGAGATTTCCCTCAATACCCTTCAGTCTTATAGTCTCTCAAAACTGCACACTCCATTTCTACCTACTGCAAAAGATTCACAAGCAAGGCAATCCACACCTTCGCTCCTCTGAAGCTATTTCTTTTTAGCTTGACCCCACCCTTTTTCTCCTAGTCTAGTTACTTCCCACTGACATCAGGAACATCTCAATGCACTTTCCCACTTGGACATTGTCTAGTCTCCTGGTTCCACCCGTCTGATCTTTGCCACGGACATAAAATACCTCAACAGGGTGGTCTGATAGCCCGCTGCTTCTTTGATAAACAACGACTCAACCATTTCCTTTTTGCCAATGCACACATTAACTTGGTTGTATTCACACTCACATTTAACTTAACATTCTTTCTCCTGATCATATTTTTGGTTACGGGAACCTGGATGGGCAATCCTGTGCCTCTCCTTCTATAGTTCTTATTTCAGGCTGATGCAGAACCCCTCCCTTAATTCTTGTCATGGTACATTAACAAATTTATGGTGCTACTTGCTGAATTGGAAAATGCCAGTGCTTTTTCTGACAATTTTTACTGTGCTCCCCGTTTCAAATGGCCTCTCTCTGATTCTTTCCTTCTTTTCTGGCTCTAGTTGTTTCTCTCAGGGGCGGGCCACAGCAAGACCACAAACTCCAACATCGTTTTAACTCCTGGAGTATGAACTGCAATCTTTTCTTCATTTCGGCTGTTTTTATTGTATACGCACTGAGAATGATTAATTTCATAGAGGGGTATCTGAGATATTAACTGGCGCTACCCTATACCATAGTTGACCGTACTTGAACAGCATCTCATTTCCTGCAACCCTACTCTCCTCTCTTCTTCTGGCTAGAGCAAAGACTGATTCTCACTGGTCCTCACCATCCAACCCACCAGCCTCCACATTCAACAAATTAACCTTTGCAGTTACCTCCATCTCCAATGAAATTCTTATGCCTCTTTCCGCTGTAATCACTGGAGATGCAATACCTGCTATTTTAGTTCATTCTTCCTTGCTATTCAGGAAGCCAGATTGACCTTCTAGATAAAACTGTGATTTCCTGGCTCATTTTCCAATCTTGTAGTCTGACATCAGTGCTTGTGATACAGTCTCCTCTGCACTCGAGAAACCAAACAGATCGGGTGACTGCACTGCGGAGCATCTTGTTAAAATCATGTGTTATGACCAGAAAAAAAATGGTTGGGGTTGCTTAGAGTTTTAGTGTAAGGATGTTTACTAGTTGTATCAAAAATCAAACTTACACAAATCTGTGAAAATTAGTTTAAAATAAAAGAAAGTTGCCAATATTTACTAAATGATATCTACAAAAAACGCAATAATAGCTTGGTACTTACTCTTGTCCAGTGTGAATTCCTGATGGCCCCTATCTCTCTCTCATACTGAGGGCGATGAGCTCCTTTGATTAGACACTGGGACAGATCATCTTTAGTTACCAACAAAGTTAACTTAAGATTACACATGCACCTCATGATGTAGTTACAATTATCTTACAAAATAAACAGAATTATCTACCTTAAATACAGTATACAAACAACATATACACACTTACATATTTTCATTACTAAAGAAGTGGAATATTCCACCATGTATGGTGGGAAAGGCACCACAGAACCAACCCAAGAACATTAGCTCAGTTTAGGACCCAGTGGACCCCATGAGATGGCCAGGAAGCGGCAGAGTTGAACAGCAGAATGCTCAGCACAATTGCACACTTACAGTTAAGTACAAATAAAGAATGAAATTGAACTAGACTTTGGTGTCTGACACTGAATGTATATAGAGTGTGGAGGGAAAACAGTGGACTAATTATGAGAATATAATGGAGAAGACATTGGTCCATATACTCACTGCAACAACAGCTGAATGATAAGGCAATGTTTATGCATGTGTAAGGAGTGCGTTTATCAATCTACATTCAGTTCCATTTGCCTGTTCCCTATCATTTTTCCTTCCTCTTCCATACTATTGGCATTCAATGCTATCATTCCCTCAAATCTACTCAATAAGTTTCAAGACCTTGGCCTCAATACCTCATTCTGCAATTGGATCTTCAGTTTCCTCACTTGAACTTCCCAGTCAGTTCAGATTGGTAACATTTCCTCCACAATCTCCTTCAGCACAAGGATGTGTGCTGAGCCCCCCTGCTCTATTCGCTTTACACTTATGACCGCGAGGCTAAGCACAGCTCCAATGCCATCTTTAAGTTTGCTGATGATGCTACTGTTGTTGGTTGAATCAAAGGTGGTGATGAATCGGCATATAGGAGGGAGATTGAAAATCTAGTCGACTGGTGTCACAACAACAACCTCTCAGTCAAGGTTAGCAAGACCAAGGAACTAATTATTGACTTCAGGAGCAGTAAGCTGGAAGTCCATGAGCCAGTCCTTATTGGGATATCAGAAGTGGCAATACCCCAAATTCCTAGCCGTTATTATTTCAGAGGATCTGTCCTGGGTCCTGCCCATTAGTGACATTACAAAGGAAGCATAGCAACACCTCTACATCCTTAGAAATTTTTGAAGGTTTGCAATGTCATCTAAAACTTTGGTGAACTTCCTTAGATGTATGATGCAGATTTTATTGACTGGTTGCATAACAGCCTGGTATGGAAACATAAGGCACGGGAGTAGAATTAAGTGATTTAGCCTATCGAATCTGCTTTGCAATTTGATCATGGCTGACCCACTTCCCTCTCAACCTCACTCTTCAGCCTTCTCCCCATAACCTTTCACGCCCTGACTTATCAAGAATCCATCACCCTCCGCCTTAAATACACACAAATATCATTGTCCTTGAATGGACAAGAAATGGTGGATATGGCCCAGTCCATCACAGATAAAGCTCTCCCAAGCTTTGAGCAATTCTTCTGGAGCCCTGTCACTGAAAAGCAGCATCCATCATCAAGGACCTCCATCACCCAGGCCATGCTCCCTTTTCGCTGCTGGCATCAAGGTAGGTACAAGAGCCTGAGGACCCACAAACCAGGTTCAGAATCAGTTATTACCTCTCAACCATCAGGCTCTAGTACCAGAGGTGATCATTTCACTCACTTTCATTTGTCCCATCACTGAACTGTTCCCACAACTCACGTTCAAGGAGCTTTCCTGTTCTCAATATTTATATATTTACTATTACTCTTTTCCCTCTTTGTGCATTTTGTTGTCCTTTGCACCTTGGTTGTTTGACCGTCCTGTTGGCTGCAGTCTTACATTGATTCCACTGTGTATCTTGGATTACTGGCTATGCCTACCAGAAAACACATCTCAGGGTTGTACATAGTGACATACATGTACTTTGATGGTAAATTTGCTTTGAACGTTGAACTTTTGAACTCTGACTGATCTGTCTGTCACTTCTTGCACTGTTGCATTGAGGCCTAATGTAATTTTAATGTAAAACCAGCTTCTTTTCCATCTGTGAACCTTCCATCTTTCATGACTCATTCTGAATTCTACAATTCTGGATAATTTGCTCCTCCTTTTATATCAGAACTGGTTAGTTATAACGTAGGATATCCAGACCTTTATTCTTACCTCAGTCGTCTCTCTCTCTCTCTCTCCATTGATACTGCTCAGCCTGCGTGCCATGTTGTGTTCTGTCTCTGGCCTCATTAGTCAATCAATTAAATGACTTAAATAGCTTATCACTACAGCAGAACAACATTCAACATGTTGGAGATGTTTCATTTGATTTGTCCGTTGCTTCTCCACATTCTCTGCAAATTAAAATTCACTTTTTTCTCTTGCCCAGTTCTGCTGAAAGGTCTCTGACCCGAATTTTGTTTCTCTGTCTATAGATTCTGCATGCTTGAAGTTTTGGGTGTTTCCAGCATTTTCAGTTTTTATTTCAAATGTCCTTTTTTTCATTTTTATATTCCTTGCCTGCTGACAATTGGCTAACCAGTTAATCTGGTGGATATTAAAATTCTACAGACCTCAGTATAGATGAATTCTGTCACCTTGGCTCCTTTCTTGTCTCGTCACAAATGTTTGTGCGTAAATTGGGTAATACTGTTCTTGGATATTAAGAGAGGAAGAAATCAAAATAGTTGCTGTTTGATTTCTGACCAGTTGGCTCCAGAATACCATCATAATACAATTATTCTTGGCAACCTGGGCCACTGTTGGCTATATTGTGATCTAATGTAGTTATTAATAAGAATAGTATTTGCTCATTGCTTTATCTGATTTAAACAAAAAGTGATATTCAGAATTTTGCTAATGAAATACAAAATTACTTTAACAGCTTGGCTGAAAACTTGCATGAACTTGCACTTACATATGTAATCTCAGCTGCTTTACAGCTTTTCTATAATTTAAAGTGCATGTCTCAGGAATTCATCCAGCTTCCAAATTTTACGCATGTCTGTGCAACGTTCACAAGAAATTAATAACCGTATGCCAAAATAAATACTACTTAGCACGTAGCTTATTTAATTCTCCCATTCAAATCTACCGTTGAATCACAATCCTTTCACAAATCTCTCTTGTGTCACTTCAGTCATTGAGACATGCTGTACAAAAACAGGCCTTTGGGATCATTAAATCCCAGCTGAGGATCAATAGCTCAGCTACACTAATCCTACATTAATGACTTCTTTTCACCCACATTCTAACAACTTCTGCCAGATCCTGCCACGCACCTATACACTAGGTCTATTAATCTATCAACCAGATCATCTGCGGGACGTAGTATGCAATTAGAGCATCTGGAGTAAGTGAAGAAAGAATAAGACAATAAGGTATAGGAGTAGAATTGGCCTATTTGGCCCTTCGAATCTGCTCCGCCATTCCATGGTGGCTGATTTATTACCCTCTCAAACATGTTCTCCTGCCTTCTATCCCATAACTTTTGACACCCTTACTAATCAAGTTTATGAACAACTTTATTGCCATTCACCCAAACGCGTGTACACAGCTAAATGGAACATCATTCCTCTGAGGTCAAAACTCAGTGCACATGGTCATGATACAGCACATAGTAAGCAGCCATTGATCCCTGGGGATCACGGGTTTGTGCCTCTGGTGGACTGCGTCCTCTCCAGGGTGCAGGCTTGGGCGGGAAGATTTGAAGAACCGGCTATTGCCCATGCAGTGTGTTCCCTCTCTCCACGTCACTGATGTAGTCCAAGGGAAGGGCAAGTGCCGATACAGCTTGGCACCTGTTTGGCACAGCGGTTGCCAGAGTGAAGCTGTAAACAACACAAACTGCCTTGGGGACCCTGGCTCTGGATTTCTTCCTCGGGGGTATCTTCCGAAGCTTTTCCCATGGGTGGGTACGGCCGCAAGGCAGCAGAGGTTTAAAATGAGTTTTCCTTCTCCTAGGTGGGCTTCTGTCTAAGGGCTTGGTACAGCATATAGAGTCACAAAATAATAGTGGTATGGCTTGAAGGTTGATGGTGCATGGGATGTTGTCCTGAAGCCATGTTTCTGTAAGAATGAACATGCAGTAGTTTCTCATCTCGTGCTGGGTCAGTTGCAGACAAAGGTAATTTAGATTGTCAGGAACCTATCAACCTCTGCTTTAAATATACCCACTTTGCAAATTCCACTCAGCCAGGACCTGAAGTCAGGGATGAACCTGGATTTTTGGCACTATAAAGAATGCATAAATGCTTCCAACAACACCCTCCCCCTCCAACCTCCCAACACACACACACACACACACACACACACACACACACACACACACACACACACACACACACACACACCCATAAAGTACAGGACATTTCTCCTTTATCCACGAGTTTCGTTAAGAGCTTCCATATGACATCTGTAAATGTTTGTTTCTCCTCTCTCTAATGGTCAGTTATTGTAGAATGCTACACAACCCACTGCTGAAGTCCAGTAGCCACCTCCACTTTGGGTGTGCAGGCAACTTCTCAGTGCATCTGTGAATGTGAATGTTTAATGTGAATAAGTGTGAGGTTATCCACTTTGGGAGTAAGAACAGGAAAGCAGGTTATTATCTGAATGGTGCAGAGTTAGGTAAGGGAGAAATACAAAGAGATCTAGGAGTCCTTGTTCATCAGTCACTGAAGATGAATGAGCAAGTGCAGCCGGTAGTGAAGAAGGCTAATGGAATGTTGGCCTTTATTACAAAGGGAATTGAGTACAAGAGCTAGGAAATCCTCTTGCATTTGTACAGAGCCCTAGTGAGACTACATCTGGAGTATTGTGTACAGTTTTGGTCTCCAGGGTTAAGGAAGGACATCCTAGCTGTAGAGGAAGTGCAGCGTAGATTCACGAGGTTAATTCCTGGGATGTCTGGACTGTCTTACTCAGAGAGGTTAGAGAGACTGGGATTGCACATGCTGGAATTAAGGAGATTGAGAGGGGATCTGATTGCAATTTATAAGATTATTAAGGAATTGGATAAGATAGAGGCAGGAAATATGTTCCAGATGCTGGGAGAGTCCAGTACCAGAGGGCATGGTTTGAGAATAAGAGGTAGGTCATTTAGGACAGAGTTATGGAAAAACTTCTTCTCCCAGAGAGTTGTGGGGGTCTGGAATGCACTGCCTTGGAAGGCAGTGGAGGCCAATTCTCTGGATGCTTTCAAGAAGGAGCTAGATAGGTATCTTATGGATAGGGGAATCAAGGGATATGGGGACAAGGCAGGAACTGGGTATTGATAGTAGATGATCAGCCATGATCTCAGAATGGCGGTGCAGGCTCAAAGGGCCGAATGGTCTACTTCTGCACCTATTGTCTATTGTCTATCTGTACACTATGGCTTTGGACCATCAAGTGATAATTTACAGTACTGTGCAAAAGTTTTTGGCACAGAAATATGGGTTTCTATTGTGGACTGAGAGTGGAAAATGGGCAGGGAGAGGGAAATTATGCTTGGGAAATGGGGAAGTAAGACAAAAGGAGCGGGAAACACCCGAGAGACATTTTGTGATGATCAATAAACCAATTTTTGTTTTGAATCAAATGACCTTGCCTGGTGTCTCAGGGCTGGGTGTGTCTGCACCTGCACCAGCCCCTGCCTCTGGCACTCCTTCTTTGCCAGCTATCCTAAAATCCTTTGCTCCCAGATTTAATATGCACACCACTCCACATTGACAAATACAGTACTGTGCAAAAGTCTTAGGCATTCATTCTCTCTCTCTCTCTCTCTCTGTCTCTCTGTCTGTCTGTCTGTCTGTCTCTATCTCACACTCTCTCTCTGTCTCTCTCTCTCTCTCTCCTATCTGTCTGGTGCTGCGAGGCAGTGACTCTACTCACTGTACCACATACTAACCTAAAAAAACCTATCATCAATACACACTTAGGCCACTTGATGTCAAGAAAGTAAGTATGGAGGAACAAAGGAACTTTAGGTATGTGCTTAGGATCCTTAAATCTAGCCAACAGGATAATAATGTGGTTAAAAAAAGAAAATAGATTGATTTCCTTATTTACCAAAGCACAGAATGTAAAAGTTGTAAGGTTATGCTGCAATTGTATGTGATGGTAGTTAGGATACTGTTCACTACATTACAGGAAACGTGTGGTCATGCAGGAGAGAATGCTAGGGAGATTTACAAGGATTTTGCCTGGCCCACCCTGTGCAGCATGTACCCCTGACAATAAAGATGTACGAAGAGACACTGGAAAACTCATTCCATTTCTTGTGAGTCATATTTCAAAAAAAGAAAACGTTAATGATAGCCATTGGCTTTTGTGCACCAGCACAGACTTTGGCCTCCTGAGAACTCAAATTCAGCAGAAAGCTTATTTCTGCACTCCTTTATGCTCATGAACTTGGGCTATCTACTGCAAAAAATCTCAAAGCCATTTCTGTAAATCCTTGACCCTTGTCAAGCTTCTCCTGTGGCAGAGTCTGCAAATCTTCACTGACCCCAAAAATCACCTGAGAACCCATAGAGCTAGGGTGAAAGAAGATTATCCTTGGCCCCAAGGAACTGCCTAACTAGAAGAATTTACTGTGGCTGCTGGGAATACAAATTCAAGTAACGAAATCTGGAAACAGTAAAGGTGATTATAAAAAATAGCCATCTGGCTGTGGTGAACTATGTGCCTGTCGGGACACGCCCCTGCTGACTGCTCCTGTGGCTCCTCCCACAGGCCCCCTGTATAAAGGAGACCTGCGGCCTGAAGATCGGCCTCAGTCTCCAGGACCTTGTATGATAGACACTCACTCCTGGTTCCTTCTTCCAGTCAATAAAATTGATGCACCATCAATAACTCACACTGAGACGTAGGCGAGATATCGGCTTTCCTTTGTTTCTTTTCAATCTTTTTATTCACTTCCTCTTCACTTAAAATCTTAAAAACTTCAAGAACACTATCTGTGCCATGACAGATAATAACTTTCTGACTGAGATCAGTTGCTAAGGAAACAACACGATATCTCGCCTACGTCTCAGTGTGAGTTATTGATGGTGCATCAATTTTATTGACTGGAAGTTTTTAAAACATGGAACCCGTTTTGCGTCTGGACCGGTTGGATTTGGACCCTCAAGACCCTGACGCAGCTCTCGCTTTTGAGCACTGGCTTGCATGCTTCCAATCATACTTGGCGGAGCTTCGTGCGACTGAACCCGCCGTTATGCACAGAATCCTACTCTCGAGGGTCTCCTCCAAAGTTTACTCCTTTATCCGGGACCTGCCGACCTACGAAGGGGCACTGGACGCCCTCAAACGACAGTACCTGCGGCCGGTGAACACCGTCTACGCAAGACATCGTTTAGCTACCCGGCAACAGCGGCCTGGCGAATCGTGCGCTGAGTTTCTCCGAGCACTACAGACCCTCGTCCGAGCTTGCGACTGCAAGACGCTCACGGCAGAACAGCATGCGGAGCTGCTGGTGCGAGACGCCTTTGTGACGGGACTGAGGTCAGTGTACATGCGCCAGCGGCTGCTGGAGAACTCGGATCTTACCTTAAGCTCGGCGATAGAGACGGCCAACGCTCTAGAAGCTGCGCGGCATAACACCGACGCTGTCCAGTCGCGCGATTCCCCGCCGGTTTCGTGGACGCCTCAGACCCCGCCACCGCCGGCTCCCGGGAGCGAATTCGCCAACGCCGCCGCCAGTCGCCATTCCACGAGCTCCCCGACCCAGACCACGGCTGTGGCCCGTAAGAAACTCGTGCTTTGTTATTTCTGTGGCCAAAAGAAACATCCTCGACAACGCTGTCCAGCGCGAGAAGCGACCTGCTCCAGCTGCGGAAAGCGGGGCCACTTCGCCAAGGTCTGTAAGTCTCAACCTCGAGCGGAGTGCAGCGCTGCGGGTGAAACGTGGGGGCCGCCATCTTGCATGCCGGGATGTGGGCGGCCATCTTTGTCGACGTCAGCACGCCCCGCCCCCGATCCTCGGATGCTGACCGGGTACCCCGGATGTGAGCGGCCATCTTTGTCGACGTCAGCATGCCCCGCCCCCGACCCTCCGATGCTGACCGGGTACCCCGACGGCGATCCAACTCTGGCCACTGTGACTCTCGACCAAAGCGCCCCACACCAGCTTGCAAGATCCATGATGGACATCCAGGTGGAGGGGCACTGGACTGGATGCCTGTTTGACACGGGCAGCACTGGGAGTTTTATTCACCCGGACACAGTGCAACGCTGCGGACTTGCAACGCGGCCGGTCAGTCGGAGGTTCCATTTGGCCTCTGGGTCGCAGTCCGCAGACATCCGGGCGGGTTGTGTAGCGACTTTGGTGGTGCAAGGCACAGAATATCGGGACTTTGAACTGCTGGTCATGCCTAATCTGTGTGCACCTGTGCTATTGGGGCTGGACTTCCAGAGCCATCTCGAAAGTGTGACTATGGTATACGACGGGCCCCTCCCACCACTCACTGTCAAGAATCCTCAGTTTTGTGGGACTTCTTCACATACCCCGCTACTGACCACACACACACACGGACACACACATCCCATCCAGAACCAGGCCAACAGCTGCGCTACCGACACTTGCAGCCTCTCCACTCTCAAGATCCCTCCCCCACCGCTGTTCGCCAACCTGACCCCCGACTGTAAACCTGTGGCAACCAAAAGCAGGAGGTACAGCGCGGGGGACCGGGCCTTCATTCGGTCGGAGGTGCAGCGGCTGCTCAGGGAGGGGATCATTGAGCCGAGCACAAGCCCTTGGAGGGCCCAGGTGGTTGTTGTTCGGACTGGGCAGAAAAATAGGATGGTGGTGGACTATAGTCAAACCATCAATAGGTTTATGCAGCTTGACGCATACCCCCTACCCCGCATCGCGGATATGGTCAACCAGATTGCTCAGTATAAGGTGTACTCGACAATAGATCTGAAATCCGCTTATCACCAGCTCCCCATCTGCCCAGAGGACCGCCCCTACACCGCCTTCGAGGCGGGCGGCCGGCTCTATCACTTCCTGCGCGTCCCTTTCGGTGTCACGAATGGTGTCTCTGTCTTCCAGAGGGAAATGGACCGGATGGTGGACCAGTACCAACTGCGGGCCACATTTCCCTATCTGGATAACATCACCATCTGTAGTCATGACAGGCCAGATCACGACGCCAACCTCCAACGGTTTCTCCAAGTGGCCGCAGCTCTGAACCTTACTTATAACAGGGACGTGTGTTTTTGGTACCACCCGCCTTGCTATACTTGGGTATGTCGTGGAAAACGGGGTTATTGGGCCTGATCCCGAACGTATGCGCCCCCTGTTAGAGCTCCCTCTTCCCACCACTCTCAAGGCCCTCAGACGGTGCCTGGGGTTTTTTTCCTATTACGCCCAATGGGTCCCCCATTACGCAGACAAGGCTCGCCCCCTGGTCAAGTCTACCTCGTTTCCCCTCTCTGCTGAGGCCTGCGCGGCCTTCAACTGCATTAAAGCGGACATTGCCAAAGCTACGATGCATGCAGTGGACGAGACCGCTCCCTTCCAAGTGGAGTGTGATGCCTCCGATTTCGCTCTGGCTGCTACCCTTAATCAGGAAGGCAGACCAGTAGCATTCTTTTCTCGCACCCTCCAAGGCTCTGAAATTCGGCACTCCGCGGTGGAGAAAGAAGCCCAGGCCATAGTGGAGGCTGTTAGGCACTGGAGGCACTATCTTGCTGGCAAAAGATTCACTGTGCTGACCGACCAGCGCTCGGTTGCGTTCCTGTTCAGCAACCAACAGCGGGGCAAGATCAAAAATGATAAGATTTTGCGGTGGAGGATAGAACTCTCCACCTACACCTATGATATCCTGTACCGGCCTGGCAGACTCAATGAGCCCCCTGATGCCCTATCCCGGGGAACATGTGCTAGCACACAGCTCGACCAGCTGTACGCCCTTCATGCACAACTTTGCCATCCGGGGGTCACCCGATTTTACCATTTTGTGAAAGCTCGGAACCTGCCGTACTCCCTGGAGGACATCAGGACGATGACCAGGGACTGCCAAATTTGTGCCGAGTGCAAACCGCACTTCTACTGTCCTGACACGGCACAACTTGTCAAGGCCACCCGCCCTTTTGAACGCCTGAGTGTTGACTTTAAGGGCCCCCTTCCCTCCACTGACCGCAATGTCTATTTTCTCAGTGTTATTGACGAGTTCTCACGGTTCCCCTTTGCCATCCCCTGCCCCGACACCACTGCCACGTCCGTCATAAAAGCCCTGCGCCAGCTCTTCACTCTGTTCGGGTATCCCTGCTATATCCACAGTGATAGAGGGTCCTCCTTTATGAGTGAGGAGCTGCGCCAGTACTTGCTAGCTAGGGGCATTGCTACCAGTCGGACCACGAGTTATAATCCCCGGGGTAATGGCCAGGTAGAGCGGGAGAATGCCACAGTGTGGAAGGCCACACTTTTAGCCCTTAAGTCCAAAGGGTTGCTGGTCTCTCGATGGCAGGAGGTCCTCCCTGAGGCACTGCACTCTATCCGCTCTCTGTTATGTACGTCCACCAATGCCACCCCTCACGAACGCCTATTCTCTTTTCCCAGGAAGTCTGTCACTGGGACCACCCTACCAGTTTGGCTGACGTCCCCGGGGCCAGTGCTGCTCCGGAAACATGTGAGGAGCAATAAATACTCCCCGCTGGTGGAGAGGGTTCACCTTCTCCATGCGAACCCCCAGTATGCTTACGTGGTCTTACCTGATGGGCGGGAGGACACGGTCTCCATCCGCGACCTGGCACCCGCAGGTGCAGCAGACCACTACCCTGAAGGCTCTCCGGTAACTGTGAACCCTGCACCAGAGGTGACACCGTACTCACCAGGCCCTACACAGACTCCTCACGACACTTGTATACCGGGCGTTTCGTACGCATTTATACCAGGCGCCTCGCACATGCATGAGGAATCACCGGCGCCTAGTGGGCAAGAACACGCGCAACCCCCGTCCCCTGTGCAATCGCCAATGTTGCCGGCACCTATGCGGTCACAGCCGGTGCTACGTAGATCGCAGCGACAGATTCGACCGCCTGATCGGCTTGACTTGTAAGAACCTTCGCTACACTGGCTCACTGATGTGCATGGAACCTAGTCTACAATCTTACTTGCTCTGAAGGCACACCAACAGAGTTGCCTCTTAACTGTCCTCTGAAATGGTCTTGCAAGTCATTTAGTGTGAGGGAATTTGGAGACAATCACTGCTGGGGTTTCCTGTGCTGTCCACATTCACAAATGATTGAATAACAAGAAAATACTTGTGTGATTTCCTACATGCATATCATTTAGAATTTCCAGAGTGGTCCGATGAAGAGTTTAAAAAGTATGCTCCATCTTTGCTAAGTAAGACAGTAAAAGTGAGAGTTGGTTAGATTATGGTAGTTACAAGGAAAAATCTTACAAATGAAGAAAACAGTATAAATCTTGTAACACTTAAAAACAATGGCCAAATTATACAATTTTCTAAGTGAGAACTGAACTCAATTATTTCTTAGCCAGTTACGCATACTTGTGGAAAAATAACCATCCTTTATTTTCAGTATTAATGTAAGGCAGGTGACTGTTGTTACTCATTGCAATGTGTGGACATTTGACTAACATTATGAACTGTAAGTAGTCTTTACAAGTTTTTATTTGATGTCATTCTATACCATGAAAACATTTTGAACAGTGGGGATTAGCTAGTCTTTAACTGATAGCCTTTGCCTGTATTCTGGACCAAACAATTATGATTCAGTTGTGACAAACTAGACTTCAAAACATCATTTCTTTGTTTACCATGTAGTCTGTCTTGGTCTTCACTCTTGCACAGATATTATCCTTGTTCTGTTCACTTCTCTGAAACTAAAAATATGTTTGATTTCTAGCTTTTCCTAGTAATCAGGAAAGGACATTGAACTGAAACATTAATTATTGTAAATGACATCCTATCACTTGTGACCATTGCTATTTTTGATAAGGCTAGGTAACCATGTAACTATTATCAATCCTCTTCAGTGATGGCAAACACTTTCATCCTCGAATGTATGATTATCCGAAGTGCCTGGTCCATTCATACCTAGTCTGCTTCTTATCAATGACTGTTCTTATCTATCGTACTTATGCATGAGAACAGTCCCGATTTTCATGTTGTATTTTGATCATTTGTTCTCCTTTAGCCTGATTGCATGACTTGGTATTTTGATTGGCTTCTCAAGTCGTGCATTAGATTCCAATTAACATAGTCCATTGTCTTATCTGCCTCAATTTACTCTATTATGTTCTCTGCATAATCATCAGTGCTTCATCTTCATTTGCTATAGAATATACAACAATTTACAGTAAATATAGTACTGTGAAGAAGTCTCAGGCACACATATATATTTACTACAGGAATATGTATACACACAGTACTGCATATTGGCGGTTGGGAAACAGAAATAAGAGTACTTAGCTTTGTATTAGCTCCGTAGTATTAGATGTTATTTGGTAACTGGAAAGACATAATATACAGGAATGTGCAAAAGTCTTAGGTAGACTAGCTGTATATGTGGCCTTAGACTTTTGCACTGTATGGTATAAATCTGAGGATATGTTAACATAGACCAGTACAGCACAGGAACAAGCCCCTGGCTCACAACGTTGTAATCAGTAATCAAATGTCAAGCTAATCTCTTCTGCCTACACAGTGTCTATAGCATTCCATTTTCTGCATGTTCCTTGTCCTATGTAAGGACCTCTTGAATACCTCCATCGTACTTCCCTCCACTACCACCCTGATGGGGTGAATGCTTTAGGGCATTCCAGGCATGTGCCTCTGCACCACTCTCTGTTTAAAAAAACTATGTCTTGCACACCTCTTTTGAACTTAAGCCAGCATTTTGTGTTAAGTCCTGACGAAGGGTCTTGGCCTGAAACGTCGACAGTGCTTCTCCCTATAGATGCTGCCTGGCCTGCTGCGTTCCACCAGCATTTTGTGTGTGTTGTTGGCTGTTTACTCTATGCCTTTCATAGTCTTATGAACCTCTATCAGATTTCCGCTAAGCTGCTGTTGCTGCCAAGAAAACAAAGTTTGCAGAACCATTCCTTATTGCACATAACCCTCAAATTCAGGCAGCATCCTGCTAAACCTTTTCTGTATTCTTTGTAAAGCCTCCACACCCTTCCTATAATGGGGCAGTTGGAACTGAATGAAATACCCCAGGAGAGACCTAACTAGAGTTTTATAAATCTGTGATATAACTTCCTGATGCTTGAACTCAATTCCTTGACTAATATATGCAGGCATGTCACATGCCTTCTTTACCATCCTGTCATACTGTTTAGCCACTTTCAGGAAGCTGTGGATTTAGACCACAAGATCCCTCTGCATATCAACATAAAGATCTTGCCATTAGGTATCCCATTTTTGTATATTAGATCCCCTAAAGTGTGACTCTTCACATTTGGTCAGAGTAAATTTGAGGAACCAATCTTTTTCTGAATTAAAATGGTATTTTGCAGGACCACCTATTCAGCATTTTAATAATACTTTGAAATTAAAGAAAACATCTCGCTCTAAAACTATGAGTCTCCTGAAACCTGCACAGAAGTTGAAACGATACTGTCAATCTGAGGGGGTGGCTAGATTTGTGAAAATTATTTAATCTTGATTAAGTAAGTCTAAGATGGTTGATGTATAACCAGGTTTATTGTTAAGATCTTTTATGCTGATTCTGTTGATTGCAGTGGAATCTTGGCGCTAATCTAAAGGATAGAATTGGAAATTCTCCCCTGTGGTATTATTGTGTACAATAAAGGCAGGTATAGTAAATTGTGCACTTCTGTTCCTAATTTTTGTCTGCAGTACAGGAACTTAAGTTCCAAATGAATCATAGTTAGAATATAGATCTTAACACTTTACCCTATAAAATTGCCAAAGTTCCTTATGAAGCCTTTATACTCAAGGGAGGGTGATGGCTTTTCCTATTTCAACTCAATTTTATAATTTCCTACATCAGCCACTGAAACCTTTCTGAATCTATTTACTATTTCATTCATGCCAAATTCAGGGTGTTTTTATGTTGTGTAGTAGCACTTCAAGGACTTGCTTGAAATGATTTCACATTCTTTTCCTTGAACTTTGCCGAATTAATTTGGCCCATTGATTTTCATTAGAGGCAAAGGTAATGAGATCATTCAAAAACATTCCGATGCTATGGCGACAGAGTTAATTTGCAAGATCTGGGTGCCTTTGGGCTGACATGGCTGTTCTTAAGCACACAGAGCCAAACGTTTGAACATTCTACTCATCTCAGCACAATCAGTAGGTTTTACTTCTGGAATAACAGAACCAAGAAAGAAACATTAAATAAATCACGTAACCTGACATTTACCATCTCTAGTGAAAAGCTGTATGTGGGCAATGTTTACTTAAGAAAACATCAATGAAATATGGAGCAAAAAACAGCAACTGGGGGAACTGAGCAGGTCAAGCAACATCTGTGGAGGCTAAGGGATGGTCAACACCAAAACTATTCTTAGCATCCAGAAATGCTCATGCATATTTCTATCATCTTCAAATTTTTATGGAAGCCATCAGTAGAAAGTAGGCAAAACTTTATACAAAGAAATACAGTTTCTTTTGAGTTTCTGACTTGTGGAATGTGGAAAGGCTCCTCAAATTGTTTTAATTCAAGAGGAAGATGTTTCCTCGATTAATTTGTATTCTTTGCTTTCCTCGTTCCTTGTTTCTCATTAACCCAAAACTTGTATTATTTTTATTGTATGATTTGCTTTTTCCATCTGTTTACTTTCTTTGAACTATTTTCTGATCTGTTTTTATGCTAAAACATTCTAAGTGCAAAGTGTGATGCTGAATGTTAATTTAAGAAGTATTACAACCTGAATAAAGTCTTGCAGGTTAAGTGAGTCTGTCTTCTTCCTTATGGACGTGTTCTGAATTTGGAACCAATTATATTGTGTTTATTTCACTCTCAGAATTAAAAGCAGTTTAATATATGGTGTATGTGTGAAGGTTACTTAAACCTGGTTTGAGTTTAAGTCAACTGGTAAGAGTAAGTGGCCATTCAGCTTATTATTTACAATATGTCAACTATTCTTCAACTGATTTTTTTGAGATTAATACTATAAATTTATGGTTCCATGTCCTGATCAGTAATGAGCCAAAGAAGGATGGAACATGAAGTAACAAGTAAGAAACTCCAAAGTCTTCATGATTTTCCGATAAGATGGCAGTGTGTGTAGATGCAGCAGCCTCTTGGAGGCCAACCAAAGGTATTTTATTCTTTGTTACATGTGGTTTTTTTTATTGTAAGGCTGTACTGGACTCCAGTAACTATGAGTACAGCAGGTTTACCACATCAGTGGGCTGCTTATTGTTTGGACTAGCCGGTCAGGGTGTCAGGGTTCAGAGAAGGGGAGGCTGGCTGTTGGGGTCATGATGGGAGAGTTGGACCGCCGGGCTACGGGAACAGAGTTGGATTGTCAGGCTACAGGAGGAGCTGGATTGGGTTCAGAGGAGCTGACCTGGGGCAGGCTGTGCTGCTGCCTGATACTCGAAGGCTCTGGAATTGGTGAGCGAAGGTGGTGTGCAGAGGAACTGTGAGTGACTGTCTTGGACATTTCTGTAGTAAGCACAAGACCCTGTTGGACACTGATCACTGCAGGCCCGTTTCCCTTGTTTGGTGGTGAGACAGGAGGCGAGGCTGCAACGGCAGCTCAATTGTAGCAAGGGCTAGGCCACAAACTTGTCTGCTGCTGCAGTCCGGGTGAGAAGGAGACGCTGGAGGCAGTGTAGCACAGTGACCTTGCCCAGTTGGGTGGTGCCTCTCCCATTGGTGCTGCCCTCCAGTGTTGGATCAGTGGAAGTACATGATCAACTGTTAGGAACCAACAATTTGCGGAACTTGGTGCTCAGAGCGTTGCACTAAAATTGTATTCTTTTGCAGGACTGTTTTTTCTTCTCTCTCATTATTTTTAATGTGCATGTATGTCTTGTGCCATATATGGTTTAAATGATAACTAAACTTGATTTGATTTAATTTGATGAAGCCAAAAGCTGATGGGACTGTAAATACATAAGTAAGTCACTATTGATGGAGAAAGGCTCCTAGCATTCAAGACTCAAGCTTATTTATTACATGGTTATTGAAACATATAGTGAAATGCATCGTTTGTGTTAACAACTAACACACCTGCCAGTGTGCTGGGGCTGCTTGCAAATGTTACCACACATTCAGCACCAACTTAGCATGCACACAATGCTTGGCAAAGCAACAAGAGCAAAGCATGCCCCATCCCTCCCTGCAGTCCATGAACATGCATAGTCCTTTAACCCCAGGACAGCCCATCATTCTCCTGCCTCCAGAGGACATTGACTCAGGTCTGCAAACATTGGCCTTTGGCTGCCCCAGCGGACTTGCAGAGATTTGCAGGCTTGGCTCCAGCCAATGGGCATCAACTTCTGGACTTCCAATTCAACCTTCAGTCTCAAACTGAGGTTTCTTCTGATACAGGAAGTGTAAAAGAAAGGCAAGAGTGGATTTGAGACCACTGGAAGATGATGCTGCAGAGGTAGTAATGGGGGTCAACAAAATGGCGGATGAACTGAACAAGTATTTTGCATCACAGACCTCCGTTGATACCCCTGCCCCCCCACCCCATCCCTATCTATAATTTTAGTCTGGTTCTCTTTCTCTCTCTTTTCCCCCCCTCACTATAATCTCCCCCCAGCTTTCTTTCTCTTTTATTTCCCATAATTCTCCACCTTCTCCCTAGTCCATTTCTCTCCAGCCTATCACATTCCAGCTCTCTACTTCATCCCTCCCCCCACTTCTTATCCCCCCTCGACCATCCCATGTTACTTCACTCCTGATTAAGGGTTTCAGCCCGAAACATCGTCACTACCTCCTCCCATAGATGCTGTCTGGCCTGCTGAGTTCTGCCAGCATTTTGTGTTTTTAGTTATTTCCAGCATCTGCAGATTCACTCATGATGTAATGTTGAGACTTTTTAAAGATTGATGAGGACTCACTTAGAGTATTGTGATCAGTTTTGGGCCCCTTGTCTTGGAAAGAATATACTAAAACCAGAGAGTGTTCAACAGAGGTTCTGGAAAATGATTCCAGGATTTAATAGTTTGTCATATGAAGAGCGTTTGGTGGCTCACTGAAACTCAGAAGAATGAGGGGTGACCTAATTGAAACCTATCAAATGCCTTGAGAGAGTGGAAATTGAGAGGATGTTTCCTATGGTGGAGAGTCTAAGACAAGAGGACACAGCCTCAGAAATAGGTGGGTTTCCTTTTAGAACAGAGATAAGGAGGAATTTCTTTCGCTAGGGAGTGGCGAATCTATGGAATTTATTGCAAAATGCAGCTGTGGAGGTCAAGTCTTCTGCCCCCATATATTATGGTCTTATAGTCTATTAACTAAATCTGAGTTGTAATTCACAGAGGTCGCAGTTCAGCACTATTTTGTTATCATTTTGCTTTTCAGCATTTGCAAAGCTTGCTTGAGTAGACAAATACTGCAGCAATATGAAAACTATACAAGGAAGACAAGTCACAGGGATATTAAAGACACAAGAGGTACTGCAGATGTTGGAGATCTAGAGCAATATACACAACTTGGTGGAGCAGTTCAGCATGCACGGATGGAAATATACAGTTAACGTCTCGGGCCAGTGTCCTTCATCAGGACTGGAAAGGAAGAGGGGAAGAAGTTAGCTGAAGAAGTGTAGGGGGGAGGGGTGGAAGAAGTACAAGGTGGTAGGTGATAGGTGAAACTGGGAGAGGGGAGGGGCAAAATATAGAACTGTGAAGTTGATTGGTGGAAGAGATAAAGGGCTGGAGAAAGGGGGGGGGGGAATCTGATAGGAGAGGACAGAAGACCATGGAAGAAAGGGAATGGGGAGGAGCATCAGAGGGAGGTGATGGACAGGTAAGAAGGGAAACTGTGAGAGGGAAACAAGAACAGAGAATGGTGAAGGAGACAGGGGGAGGGGTTAATTACCAGAAGTTCAGAAAATCAATGTTCATGCCATCAGGTTGGAGGCTATCCAGAGTATAAGTGTAGACTTATCATGGCAGTAGAGGAGACCATGGACTGACATGTCAGAATGGGAAAGGAAAGTAGAACTGAAATGATTGGCCACCGGAAATCCTGTTTTTTCGTGGCAGATGGAGTCAAGGTGTTTGATGAAGCAGTCTCCCAATCTACACTGGGTCTCACTGATACACTAGAGGCCACTTCAGGAGCATCTGACTCGGTAAGTGACCCCATTAGACTCACAGGGGAAGTGACACCTCACCTGGAAGGACTGTTTGGGGCCCTGAATGGTAATGAGGGAGGAAGTGTTGGGGTAGACGTGGAACTTGTTCTGCTTGAAAGTGCCGGGAGGGAGATCAGTGGGGCAGAACAAGTGGACAAGGGGGTTGCGTCAGGAGTGATCCCTGCAGAAAGCAGAAAGTGGGGGGTGGTGGGAAAGATGTACTTGGTGGTGGATCCCCTTGGATATGGCAGAAGTTGCAGAGAATGATGTAGTGGCTTGTGGGGTGGTAGGTGAGGACAAGAGGAGTCCTCTCCATGTTGTGGTGGCAGGAGGATGGGGTGAGGGCAGATGTTTGCAATATGGAAGAGATGTGAGTGAGGGCAGTGTTGATGTTGGAGGAAAGGAAGCCCGTTTCATTGATGAAGGAAGACATCTCAGTTGTTCTAGTTTGAAAAGCCTCATTCTGAGACAAGTGACAGGGTGGGAAGAGGTATAGTTAAGGTGTCTGTTAGAGGTAGTGGGCCTCACTGGGTTCTGATGACCCCCGGGTTCGTGAATTGACAAGACTGAAGTTTGAGACCTAATGTTTGAGGTCCCATCATTGGCAAGTATGAAGTTTGAAACCTCGTGTACTGTGTTTTAGTATGTCCTGGGGTCGATGTTGAGGGCTGAGGCTGAAGGTTGAACTGGAAGTCCAGAAGTTGAGGCTCGTTTGCAGAAGCCAAGTCTGCAAATGTCCGCAAGTCTGCTGGGGAGGTTGAAGTCCAATGACTGCAGGCCATGGTCAGTGTCCACTGGAGGCTAGAGGCATTGTGTGTATCACTAAGAACATAAGAAATAGGAGCAGGAGTAGGCCATCCAGCCCATCGAGCCTGCCCCACAGTTCAATAAGATCATGGCTGATCTGTCCGTAACTCAGCTCCATCTACCTCTCTTTTCCCCATAACCCTGAATTCCCTTACTATGTAAAAATCTATCTAACTGTTATCCTTTCAACCTCTGATCCCGCGATGAGAATGGCTCATGGACCTCTGGATTCCTCATTCTGAAATCAATGATGAGCTTCTTAGTCTTGCTAACTCTGAGTAAAAGGTTGTTGTTGTGGCACCACTCAGTCACATTTTCAGCCGCTCTCCCATATTCTGATTTATCACTGCCTTTGATTCGAAGAATGGCTGTTGTGTTGTCAACAAACTTGAATATGGAATTGGAGTTCTGCTTAGTCACACAGTCATAAGTGTAAAGTGAGCAGAGCAGGGGGCTAAATACATAACCTTGTGGTTCATCTGTACTGATGGAAAGTGTGGAGGAGATGTTGTCAATCTGAACGGTCTGCAGGTGAGGAAATCAGGGATCCAATTGCCCAAGGAAATCTTGACGCCAAGGTTTTGAAGCTTACTGATTAGTTTTCAGGGAATGATGGTATTGAATGCTGCGCTGTCAGCAATAAAGAACACCTTGATGTAGGCACCTTTGCTGTCCCGATGTTTCAGGGTTGAGAAAAGAGCCAACGTGATGGCATCTGCTGTGGACCTGTTGTGCCTGTAGGAAAATTGGAGTGGATCCAAGTTGCTTCTCAGGCAGGAGTTGATATGTTTCATTACCAGCCTCTCAATACACTTCACCACTGTGGATGTACAGTAGGTCTTTAGGACATCAAAGGAGACCCACCTGACCATAGGGAAAATGCGCAAGCTCCACGCAGGCAACACTGAAGGTCAGGGTCGAACCCAGATGTCAGGCACTGTGAGACAGAGGCTCTACTACCGATCTCCACCAATCTCTTTTAGGGGGAAGGACATCTGCCATTCTGACCTATTTTGGCCTACCTTTGATTTCAGCAACATGGTTGACTCTTAAGAAATGCTGTCTGAAGCAATAAAGCAAACTACTGTATTCAAAGGAAATGAAGGATCAAGGCTGGCCTTATCAAGAATGCCCTCATCAGGGCAAGTAGAGAATCTTAAAAAAAAACCTCAAGCCCCTTTGATTATTCCCCAAGTCAAAATGGTATTTCACAAGGTGAATGGTAGAGGGAGACTGCATCTTTCCCACATGCTGAAGGCTGCTGAAGCATGAAGTGTTCAGCCGTTATTACTGATGCAACATCTTGCTCAGCTTTATTGCTGTGCTGAGCAGAGGCAACTGGAACTCTTCCCACAAGCTGAGTAGATGATCTATTAGCTGTAACTGTGGGGAGAAAAAGAATGACTGTAGACTAGCTCTGTAGGGATTTTAGAATGGTATCTAATGTCTGCCGCACACTCCACACTGGAACTATACGAGCCCACTCTACTTACACTCCAACCAACATTCATGATGTGGTGGAGGCATGTAATGATGTTAATCAGTTTAGGGAAATTCCAAGCCCTGGATATTTAGTCCAAAGCTTTTATTTACATTCACTTCATAAAATTCTGTCCATTTATCTTCTGCCTTTTATTATAACTCTCTGTAGAAAGGGGTAAAAGGGCACATTGCCAGAGAAGCAGCATGTGAAGACTTGAAGGAGTCATTAAAAGAACATTGAATGCTCCTAAAGCAGTCTGGACTACAGCCATCTGTGTAATCAAGAAAATGAATATAGATGCTAGAGAAATCTTAAGTAGCATATTTGAAAGCTTTTCTGATTCAGCGATAAGCACCCTGGCTTGGAAACTATTTATTAAAAAAGCACAACATTCCTTCGCTACATCAACGACAGTCCATGTTCCAAGTCTATACGGGTATCCGTCCCCCTCTTTTCCTTCGCTACATTGACGATTGCATTGGTGCTGCCTCCTGCACGCATGCTAAGCTCGTTGACTTCATTAACTTTGCCTCCAACTTTCATCCTGCCCTCAAATTTACCTGGTCCATTTCTGATACCTCCCTCCACTTTCTTTATCTTTCTGTCTCCATCTCTGGAGATGGCTTATCTACTGATATCTACTATAAGCCTGCAGACTCTCACAGCTACCTGGACTATTCCTCTTCTCACCCTGTCTCTTGCAAAAATGCTATCTTCTCACAATTCCTCCGTCTCCACTGCATCTGCTTTCAGGATGAGGCTTTTCATTCCAGGACGAAGGATTCCTCTTGTCCTCACCTACCAAGCGGTTTCCCTTCTTCCACCATCAACTCTGCTCTCAAATGCATCTCTCCCATTTCCCGCACATCTGCCCTCACCCCATCCGCCCGCCACCCCACTCGGGATAGGGTTCCCCTTGTCCTCACCTACCACCCAACCAGCCTCCAGGTCCAACGTATAATTCTCCGTAACCTCCGCCACCTCCAATGGGATCCCACTACCAAGCACATCATTCCCTACCCCCCCTTCTGCTTTCCACAGGGATTGCTCCCTACGTGACTTCCTTGTCCATTCATCCCCCTCATCCCTTCCCACCGATCTTCCTCCTGGCACTTATCCTTGTAAACGGAACAAGTGCTACACCTGCCCTTACACTTCCTCCCTCACCACCATTCAGGACCCCAGACAGTCCTTCCAGGCGAGGCGATACTTCGCCTGTGAGTCGGCTGGTGTGGTATACTGCATATGATGCTCCTGGTGTGGCCTTTTATATATTGGTGAGACCTGACGCAGACTGGGAGACCATTTCGCTGAACACCTACGCTCGGCCCGCCAGAGAAAGCAGGATCTCCCAGTAGCCACACATTTTAACTCCTCGTCCCATTCCCATTCTGATATGTCTATCCATGGCCTTCTCTACTGTCAAGATGAATCCAAACTCACGTTGGAGGAACAACACCTTATATACTGGCTGGGTAGCCTCCAACCTGATGGCATGAACATTGACTTCTCTAACTTCCATTAATGCCCCTCCTCCCCTTCTTACCCCATCCCTGACATATTTAGTTGTTTTTTTTTCTCTCTCTCTCTGCCCATCACTCTGCCTGTTCTCCATCTCCCTTTGGTGCTCCCCTCCCCCTTTCTTTCTCCTGAGGCCTCCCGTCCCATGATCCTTTCCCTTCTCCAGCTCTGTATCACTTTTGCCAATCACCTTTCCAGATCTTAGCTTCATCCCACCCCCTCCGGTCTTCTCTTATCATTTCGCATTTCCCCCTTCCCCCACTACTTTCAAATCTCTTACTATCTTTCCTTTCAGTTAGTCCTGATGAAGGGTCTCGGCCCAAAGCGTCAACAGTGCTTCTCCTTATAGATGCTGCCTGGCCTGCTGTGTTCCACCGGCATTTTGTGTGTGTTGTTTGAATTTCCAGCACCTGCAGATTTCCTTGTGTTTGCTATTAAAAAAGCAGTTCAGTGAAAACTGAAAAGTTTAGGAAGCCCATTGTAGCACTGAGGGGGAAAAGTACTCCTTGAAACTCTGTTTTATTTGAGATCTGTAGTTTGGCCCTGCGATTTCTGTCTTACATCAGAACATCTTTCAAGAGATTGAATTGTTGCAAGGCATCAGGCCCTGATGATATACCTGGTAGGGCACTGAAAACCTGTGCCAACCGCCTGGCCAGAGTGTTCAGAGACATCTTCAATCTCTCACAACTGCAGTTGGACATTCCCACCTGCTTCATAAGGGTGACAATCACACCAGTGCCGAATTGCAGTCAACCCTACTGTGATGAAGTACCTGAGAAGTTGGTCATGGCTAGATACAACTCCTGCCCAAGCAAGGACCTGGACCTGCTGAAATTTGCCTATTGCCACAATAGGTCTACAATCTCACTGACTCTCCACATGGCCTTCGATCACCTGTATGATAGCAATATCCATGTCAGGCTGCTGTATGCTGATTACAGCTCAGCGTTCAACACCATCATACCCTCAGTGCAAATCGAAGAGCTCCAAAACCTGTACTTCCCTCTGCAAATGAATCCATGACTTCCTCATTGAGAGACCACACTCAGTGTGGATTGGAAATAACATCTGATAATCAGCACTGACGCACCTCAGTGATGTGTGCTTAGCCCATTGGTCCACTTTCCCTGTACCCATGACCATGTGGCTCAGCACAGCCCAGATGCCCTCTATAGATTTGCTGATGACACAACTGTTGTTGGCAGAATTTCAGAAGGTGATGAGGAGATATACAGGATAGATCAGTTGAGTGAATGGTGTGGAACTACCACCTTGCACTCAAGGTCAGTAAGACCAAGGAATTGGTTGAAGAAGTTCCCCTTCCTAAGGGACTTTAGGAAGGGGATGTCAAGGGAACACACACCAGTCCTCATTGAGGGATCAGCAGTGGAAAGGGTGAGCAGTTTAAAGTTCTTGGGTGTCAACATCTCTGAAGATCTTTTCAGGGACAACATATTGATGCAATTACAAAGAAGGCCTGACAGCAGTTATATTTCATTAGGAATTTGAGGAGAATTGTTATGTCACCAAAGCCTCTCGCAAATTTCTGCAGATGTACTGTAGAGAGCATTCTAACTAGTTATATCGCTGTCTGTATGGAGGGATCACTGCACAGGACCAGAAAAACCTGCAGAAACATGCAAACTCAGCCAGCTCCATAAGAGTCAGTAGCCTCCCCAGCACTGAGGATATATTCAAGAGGCAATGCCTCAAAAAGGCATCCATCATTAAGGTCTCTCGTCACTCAAAACATGCCTTCTCCTCATTGCTAACATCAAGAGGTAGGTATATGAGCCTGAAGACACACACTCAATATTTCAGGAACCGCTTTTTCCCCTCCACCATCAGATTTCTGAATGGATAATGAATCCATGTAGTTTTTTTTTCTTTTTTTTGTTCTCTTTTTGCATTACTTATTTAATTGTATGTATTTCCAGTTTAAGATGGTGCTGGTGAACCTCAGTGACTTCTGATTAGTGGCTAATGAAACATGGAAAGCAACTAAGTATTTTGTTAATCGCACTTTTTCTGGCAGGTGTTCATCTCAAGTAGTAGTCTGTAACTTCCCTTTGGAATTGAAGGTAATTCAATGTGGCAGAACAAGGCAAGGCGAGGCAGTGGGCCTGTCAAGAATGAGCAAGACATGATTTCAATCATTTTAAGCATCCTGTTGAAGGCCAAATCGAAGCGACAAGGTCCAGGCACCAGAGTGTGCCGAGTGAACTTGATGCTTGGATGGAGACTTAAGCACAGGCCAAATCAAACAGGTTGGTTACAGGCCAAATCGAGATGGCGGGAAACAGGCACCAGAGTGGATCAGAGCGACTGAACTCGATGTTTGGACATAAATTTAGGTGTGAGGCCAGACTGAAAAGGTCAGAGTGTTGGGGCCTGAGGTGAGGGACAAGCCCATTCAGATCACCCCTCCCTAACTTGGCTCTGTGGCAATCCATGCTGGACCATGGTACTCTCTTTGTGGACCTCATTTCAGAATGCGATATGCTTGCGGTTACTGTTTGCATGATATGATTTTTCTCTCTGCACATTGGGAGTTCTACAGTCTTTTTATGTGTTCTATTGGGTTTTTTGTTTCATGGCTGTATGGTAGGAGATGAATCTCAAGGTTGTAGAATGTATACATACTTTGATAATAAATGTATATTGAACTTTGAACTCTATATTTCTTACTATAAAAGATAGGTTTTATTATTATGTATTGTACTGTACTGTTGCAAATTTCACAACATATGCAAGTGATATTAAACCTGATTCTGACTCTGATGGAGAATATTTATAAATGATTCAAAGTGATGCAATACCAGAATTCTATTGAAGAAGCAAACAATCTGTTAAACCTCCTTTGGACCCTCTCCAATTTCAGCACATCCTTTCTAAGATAAGGGGTCCAAACCTGCTTCTGTACTCTGCGAGGCCTCACCAGTACTTTATAAATTCTCAACATTACATCCTTGCTTTTATGTTCTAGTCCTCTTGAGATGAATGCTGACATCACCTGTGCCTTCCTCACCACAGACTGTACCTGCAAATTAACCTTTAGGGAATCCTGCACAAGGACTCCTAAGTCCTTTTGTGCCTCAGTTGTTTGTATTTTCTCTCCATTTAGAATATAGTTAACCCTTTCATTTCTTCTACCAAGGGGCATGACCATACCCTAACTGACACTGTATTCCATCTGCCATTTCTTCACTCATTCTCCTCCTCCTCAGTCTAAGGCCTTTTGTAGCCTCTCTACTTCCTCAGAACTACTTGCCCCCTCCACCTATCTTCATATCACCTGCAACATTTGCAACAAAGCCATCAATTTCATCATCCCAATCACTGACATACAACGTAAAAAAAATCAGTCACCACACAGACGCCTGTGGAACACCATTAGTCACTGGCAGCCAACCAGAAAAGGCTCTGTTTATTCCCACTCTTTGCCTCCTGTCAATCAGCCACAGTTTTATCCATGCTGGAAACTTTCCTGTAATACCGTGGGCTCGTAACACATTAAGCAGCCTCATTTGTGACCTGAAGGGTCTCGGCCTGAAATGTTGACAGTTCGTTTCCACGGATGCTGCCCGACCTGCTGAGTTCCTCCAGCGTGTTGTGCCTGTTGCTCATTTTGGGCACCTTGTCAAAGGCCTTCTGAAAATCCAAGTATACACCAACAACTGTTTCTCCTTTGTCTATCCTGCTTGTTATTTCTTCAAAGAATTTTAACAGATTTGTCAGGCAAGACTTTCCCTTGGGAGAAACTACAGCCTATTTTCTCATGTGCCTCCAAGTATTTATATCTGTGCATTTGCAATGCTACTGTGACACTGTAATTTCCTTTGGGATCAATAAAGTATCTATCTGTCTATTTACCTTCCTGCTTGTCCTTTCGATACAGTGTGTATCCTTGGACATTAAACTCCCGGCTATAATTTTCTTTCAGCCGCTAATCAGTGATGCCTACAACGTCACACCTGCCAATCTGTAACTGTGCTACAAGTTCATCTACCTTACTCTGTATACAGCACATGTTGAAATATAGCACCTTCAGTCCTGTATTCATCCTTTTTGATTTTGTCGACCTTTAAACTCATCCTGTTGACTGAAATTTTGCCCTATCATTGCCCTCTCCTTGCTAGGAGTCTCACTACAAATTGCCTCTGTTTGTAAACCAACTACCCCATCCTCAGCACTATCTCTCCAGTTCCCACCCCCGCTGTCAAATTAGATTAAACACCCCCCCCCCCCCCCCCCGAACAACTCCAGCTCACCTTTAGACTCTGTGTATGTGACAAGTACACTCACAGTGGTTGCCAGGTGTGGTGAACTATGTGCCTGTCTGGACACGCCCCCTGCTGACTGCTCCTGTGGCTCCTCCCACAGACCCCTGTATAAAGGAGATCTGAGGCCTGACGCTCGGCCTCAGTCTCCAGGACATAGTATGATGGACACTCACTCCTGGTTCCTTCTTCCAGTCAATAAAAGCCGATATCTCGCCTTACGTCTCAGTGTGAGTTATTGATGGTGCATCACCAGGCATGCATAGTGATTTCATTTGGTGTGGAATGCGCAACTGATGTCATTTGATTTTCTACCTTCAATGTACAGTTTGGAATGTGCAGAGGCTTTGACAGTAGCAGGACCAACTGGAGGGTTAAGGCTTGCTTCTGAATTATCAAGAGGGCTTGAGTCAACCTGCACTGTTGTCAGGGTGTCCAGAAAATAATGATACACACACAGGACTGATTCTTGTTCCTTTCAGAAAGCATTAAAAACCCTGATCTAATGATGGCTCGAACTTGAAATATTAACTGATTTCTCTTTCCTCAGCTGCTGACAGACTGAGCTCATCCATCGCTTCTGTTCCTATTACGCAAAATTTCTTCTATTTTTCTAAATGGTTTGCAAACCATATAATGAAACTTGTTGAATGTGGAACTGTATTAACTCACTTCTTTTTAACTTGCTTTCTGTGTAGAACAAAGGAAAAATCCAAGTTAATGACTGGGAACATATTGCTCACATTTATCCTTTACGTAAATGTGTGTGTTAAAATGCAGCTTGATTTCCATTTAGACAAGTATTTAGCTGTGCATATGCCTGAGTAGGAAAAGTATGGCATTGCATCAAGTCTGAGACAAACAGTTCAATCACAGTTATAGTTCTGAGACTACGAGAATGCTTTACAACATGCATGTAGTAGACTAAAAGGAAAATTATAACTATTTCCATTAAATTTACTGAGGAATAAGTAGTTTAATACTGATAAACGGATATTAGGAACTTAGTTAATAATTGTTTTACATTTTTTGCTGATAAGGTCTGGGTGTGATGTGCTCAAATTATTCAGTCATTTCTCTTGCAGGCAAGGTTGGCACACAACTACGAGCTTCAGCAGAAGGCTGGCAGCTACAAGATTGGGAGGACAGTTGTGAAGCTTATTGCGTCAGTGGCGCAGAGATCGTATACTGTATGGTACTTTCTGTCAACATTAGTGTTTTTCTCAGATCCTGCTTCCTCCCTATCCTTCAAATTTTCTTTGGATGGAATTAGTTAGGCATGCATGGCTTACACAATCTTCCCTTTGCTGCAACCATTTCCTATGATTTCAGATATCCAGGATTTTCCTGACTAGGGCTAGTTGCTGAGGAGAGAAACAGAAGAAATTGACACCCTGTCATATAATCTGACATCCACTACTCTCTGGACAGAGGACAGCAGTTTACAGGTCAGATCCAGAGGATGATTCAGTGGAGGATAATGCCATGCATCCATCACGATCCGTCTGCAAGATGCTTGGAATATTTTCAGGTGTATCTCAAAACCTGCGTGAATTGTGAGGAAGCACGAGGAAGTTCAGCTCCAACTTCTCACACTGCTTTGCACAAGGTGTGGTGTCCATCCTCTCCAACAGGAGAGTGAAACCCGTTCCAGTAGATCCTGCCATGGTGAAGCAACCGATGGCCAAGGTCTCTGCAGCTAATAAAGTGCAGTCACCCAAGAATGAGAGCTGAATGTCACTCAGACATTATTTCACTTTTAAAAGTCTGAAAAGACTCATTGGCTAGAAGCCTTCTCTCTTTGGTCTCCTCTGGCAAGGAGATCTTGACCCTGAGCTTTGTCCTCTGAGTCCTGCTGGAGGCCAATGGTCACCACATTTTGGAATAAAAGTTAACCTTCACCTCAGGCTACAATGCAAATCCAGACAATGCTTTCAGCTTTTCAGTCAGGTAAATCGATATTTCCTATTGGATTCTCAGCAAACCAACAAATAACTAAAAATATAATGAATAAAAGCAGTCCATTGGTATCTCAAGTGTGTGCTGCCATTCAAAGTACATGGTTATAGCTATCTCTATGGATATTTTAAATAGTGAAGCTGGGGTCGTCTCCTCCTGATAGGTGGTCTGTGCTTTCTGTGCGGTTTCATTTGGTGTACATACTCCATGTGACCACGTCACTAGAGCAAGCATTGAGATAGTATTCCTTGAAGGGCAGTGTCACCAATGACCTTCGGCGTCTATGGAACTTGGACTTAAAAATAAACTTCTGGTAGTACTGTGCAGGTCGAGAAGCATCTGTGGTGGCAAAGAGATGGTCAGCATTTCAGTTTAGAGTATGCATCATGGCTGAGTTTGTGGATCAAAGATAGAGTGCAGAGGTAGGGGTAGGGAGATAGTTGTAGGAAATTGACTTGCAACTCGATCTGATGGAAAGGGTGAGGTACGGGAAAGAGATCCTAGGTGGACTAGTAGGATATGGGTTAACTGAATGGCTTAAAAGAATGATGGATTTAATTTGATAAGTAGCTTGTTGGATTGCATTGTAGATCAATACGTACAAAATGCTGGAGTAACTCAGCAGGTCAGGCAGCATCTATGGAGTGGAATAAATAGTCAACGTTTCAGGCTGAGAATCTTCATCAAGACAGCTCAACACTCGTCAGTTAACCCAGCTTTGTCCATTCTCCTCAATGGCTTCAAATGAAATGAAATAGTTTAATTTTCATACAAACCATACGTAGAATCAGCTGAATGAGATACACTGTTCCTCTGGGGCTAAGGTGCAAAACTTTCAAAGTAGCAAGCAAACATACAAAAACAGTGAGAAACATAATTCAAAATATCGAGCAAAGAAGCATAATCACTTGAAAAGAAATATATATAATTCAACACCCTGGGTGACAATGTCCAGCGGTCTCTTGGCAGTGTACAGATGCAGACAATCCAACCTGTCATTCCACCGCTCAAACATGAGAGGGCAGCACCATCGGGTGAGACCAGGCCCCAGACCAGCTCAATCTCGCTGTAGTGCTTCCGCATCTCTCACTTGGTCTGCAGCAGCAAGCAAGCCCAAGGCTTGAGACCGAGTTATTGCTACAGCTGAGGATACACAGCTCCCATGTTGACTGTCTCTTCACCAGAGAAGGATAACAGGCCAGCAGTAACTTACAGTATCATCCTCCAACAGTATCTTGTGATTGCAAGTGAATTGGCTGAGGCAATCTCCCACGGTTATGCTGTTCCAACTTTGATGCTTCCGAGTATCAGGCAGTAACATGGCCTGCAGTCAGGTCAGCCTCTCCTTCGAGATTCCTACAGGCTCCTCTGATATCCCAATCGGCTCCACAGCTAACACCAGTTCAGCTACTTCAATCAATGAGCAGCTCACTGATGGAGTAGCCCTGTGGCACTTGATGTTCTTGGAGTAGAATTGTCTTTGGATTGTGAAAAAAAACTAATTTTACTAAGAAAAAAACACCTTTGGTAGGCCGCAACAAGGGCTGCCATCTTGCCAGACGTTGAAGCCCAAGATGGCAACCTGTGTCTCTTTATGTCCTGATGAAGGTCAAATTAAGGATGTAAATTGGGAGAAGGTATATTTCAATATCATGAAACAGGACCGAGCAAAGGTATACAGGGACAGCTATCTAAGTGAAGTCTACACCAGACAAGTGAGACTAATTTAAGGTGAGATAGTATTCAGGGCCAATGTGTTCCTATAAGTGTGGAGTCCATGGAACTTCGGACCTCAACAGACATTGATAATTGAATAAAGAACGAATAGAAGCATAAGACTAGAAGCAGGGTTGAAAATGTGGCAGGCCCTTTAGGAGCAAAGAATGCACAGGGATCTACTTAAAAAAGGAATTAAAAAGGAATTAGGGCATAAAATATCACTGGTAGACAAGATTAAGGAAAATCCCATGGCATTTTATATGAATATTAGAAGCAAGAAGGTAACTATGGAAAGACTGGCGTCTAGGCACCAAAGGAGCCGATCTGCACATGGAGCCAGAAGATGAAGTTTTAAATGAATATTTTTTGCCAGTATACACTACTGGTGAAATTCCAGTGTGCATAGCCGAAAATGGGGATGTATTAGACATCTTAGCAGTTGATAAATTACCAGTGACTGATGAGATGTATCATCAGCTGCAATGGAAGGCAAGAGAGGAGATTATTAGGGCCCTGACAGAGATTTTTAATATTTTTCTGGCCACAGATGAGATACCAGATAACTAGAAAAAAGCACTTGTGATACTTCCCATCAAGAAAGGCAGCAGAAGTAAGCCCCGTGATTGATTCCAGGACCACAAGTCTAATATCTGTGGTAAAAAAGCTATGGAAAGAAAATCTGAGGGACAGGATTAATTTACAACTAGAAAGACAGGACAGCATAGTTTTATTATAGGGAAATACTAACTCACCAATTTGATTGAACATTCTAAAGCGAATCAGAATTTGAAGCAGAATCAGGTTTATTATCACTGACATATATCGTGAAATGTGTTGTTTTGCACAGTAGTACAGGGCAATATATAAAATATACTATAACTTATGATAATATATATATATATATAAAATAGTTCATAAATAAAGTGTGAAAAAATAATAGAGTTAATGGGTTCATTGTCTGTTCAGAAATCTGATGACAGAAGGGAAGAAGCTGTTCCTAAGATGTTGAGAGTGTGTCTTCAGGCTCCTGTACCTCCTCCTTTGATGGTAATAACAGGAAGAGAGTATGTCCTGGGTGATGGAGTCCTTAATGATGGATGCCACCTTTCTGAGGTATGGCCTTTTGAAGATGTCCTCGATGGTGACGAGGCATTTCTCTTGTTCTCACCTACCACTCCACTGGCCTCCATGTCCAGCATATAAATCTCTGAAATTTTCGCCACCTCCAACTGGATCCCACCACCAAGCACATTTTTCCCTCCCCCTCACTTTCTGCTTTTTGCAGAGATTGCTCCCTACGTGACTCCCTTGTCCATTCATCCCTCCCCACTGATCTCCCTCCGGGCACTTATCCTTGCAAGCAGAACAAGTACTTCACCTGCCCCTACACCTCCTCCCTCACTACCATTCAGGGCCTCAAACAGTCCTTCCAGGTGAGGCGACACTTCACCTGCGAGTCTGCTGGGGTCATTTACTGTGTGTGGTGCTCCCGATGTGGGCTCTTGTATATTGGTGAGACCTGACATAGAATGGGAGACCGCTTCACTGAGCATCTACGCTCCATCTGTCAGAACAAGCAGGATCTCCCAGTGGCCAGCCATTTTAATTCCACTTCCCATTCCCATTCCGCTATGTCCATCCATGTCCTTGTCCACTTTCGGGTTAAGGCCACACTTAGGCTGGAGGAGCAACACCTTATATTCCGTTTGAGTAGTCTCCAACCTGATGGTATGAACATCGATTTCTCAAACTTCCAGTAACGCCTCCACCCCCCTCACTATTTCCCATCCCCTTTCCCTCTCTCAAGTTATCTCTTTGCCCATCCATCACCTCCCTCTGGTGCTCCTCACACCCGCCCTGTTCTTCTTTTTCCATGGTCTTCTGTCTCTTTCATCAATCAACTTCCTAGCTCTTTGCTTCATCCCTCCCCCTCCATTTCACCTATCGCCTGGTGTTTCTCTCTCATCTTCCCCCACCTTTCAAATTCACTCCCCACCTTTTTCTCCAGCTCTGCCAAAGGGTTTCAGATGCCGCCTGACCTGCTGAGTTCCTCCAGCATTTTGTGCGTGTTGCTTGGATTTCCAGCATCTGCAGGTTTTCTTTTGTTTGCCTGTAATGGAGCTGGCTGAGCTTACAACACTCTCCAGCTTTTTCTGACCCTGTGCAGGGGCTCCTCCATACCAAACGATGATGCAATTGGAATGCTTTCCACAGTGTGTATCGATGAGAGCAGTGTAGTCGATGCAGTCTACATTGACTTTAGTAAGGCCTTTGAAAGAGTTCCAGAGGGTGATGTTTGTGGGTTGTTTTGTGATTGGAACAGTCTTGCACCACAGGGATTGGCGCTAAGGTCCTTAGTGTTTACTACATACGTCATTGATTTTGGTTACTTGATCAGTAATGAAAATTGGTGGTCGTTTTGTTTGGCAAGAGGGTCATCATAGGTTACATTATGATATTGATCAGTTGTTAAGATGTGCAGAGCAATGGTAGATGAATTTAATTCTGGTAAGTGCAATGTGATACAATTAAGGGTAAAATATACAGAATGAATTGTGTTGAGGAATAGAAAGGTGTTGATGTACAAATCCAAGGATTCATGATGGTGAGAGCATAGCTTAGCAAGGGATATAGGATGCTTATCCTTCTTAGCTGTGGCCTAGAATATGGTACACCATTACAAAACATTGGTTAGGCAACATTGTAGGAAGGTTATGATTGTACTGGAGAGGGTTCAGAGGGGAGAGGAGAAAGATTTAAAAGGTACCTGAAGGGCAACTTTTTTCACAGAGAGGGTGATGAGTTGCCAGAGGAAACTGGGTACAATTACAATTACAATTGCATTTTGGCAGGTACATGGATAGAAAAAGTTTGGAGGGATACGGACCAAATACATTCAGGCTGGACTAGCTTGGATATACATCTTGATCAGCATAGCTGGGTTGGGATGAAAGGCTTGTTTCTATGCTGTATAATTCTATGACTTTGAGATTCACCAGCTTGTAGTTTAGGATGGAATGTTTCATTCACGCGGAGAGATTGGGTGTGCTGAGTTTGTTTTCTGTGGAGTGCAGGAATGTGAGGGGGAGAAGCAAAATAATGAATAGGGCAGATGGTAGGATTTTTTTCCCCAAGTCAGGAAAGCAGTTCTTTAAAATGGAGGGCTTTGGTTCAGGGCAAAGTGCAGGGAGGAACTGTTTTGCAGCTGGAGGCCGACTAGAATATGAAAGCAGGTACTCTCACACATTTAAGGAATATCAGGACAAGCACTAAATTGCCAAGTCCAAAAACGTCTGTGGGGCAAGTGCCTGTAGGTGGGATTAGGAGAGTTAGAATCAAGATGGTCAGAACAGATGTGCTGGGCTGAAGGGCCTACACTGTGCTGTATGATGCCAGAGTTTCCTACACTTTAGGACAATCTGGAAAGAAAACAGACGCTGTGTAATCTGATTATCTAATGCTTTCTTTCCATTTGTTAAGTTTATAGACATTTGAACAGATTCATCCCAGAGTTCCAAAGGTTTTTACTTTGACCTGACCATTAGCTGCTCTGTTGTTTTACTTGTTGCTGTGTAAAAGTACTTTCCAGATAACCAGGAACTCACTACCATAGAATCAAGTGCAACAAGAGTCCAATATATATCTTTCACGCCAATATTTCATTTGCAGTGAATTCCAGCCCATGACATAACGAAGCTTCTGAGAAAATTGGAATGCGTATTCAAAACCAAAATGAATGGTGAATCATAGCAATTCTTGATAGCGTTCAGCAGAATCTATTCAATTGGTTCTGACCTGTAAATATCAGTGTGAACTATCTCCTTTGTATGAAATTTGTAGATTTGCTATAACTACTAGAAAACTTGCTGAACTTACAAATTCTCTGCAGATTGTAGACATGCTAGTTCATGAAAGACTGAATCAGAATCAGAATATCAGAATAAGATTTAATATCACTGGCATATGTTGTGAAATTTGCTGTTTTGCGGCAGGAGTACATTGCAATAATAATAAAAAATTACAATAAGATATAAATTAAATTAAATAATGAAAAAAGAGCAAAAATAGTGAGGTAGTGTTCATCAGTAAAATTGTGAAGGACCTTATCAATGCCTAATGTAAATTAATTTCTATGTACTATATTTAATAAATACCATCCTACTTTCTAATTAAGAGATAAAGCAAATTATCCCTGTTTATATTGATCATAATACCTTAACTATTGATATAATTGAACATAGTCAGTGACCTCTGTGAGTTTGTGACATACTATTCCAATCATCACTAAAAAAAAGTGGTTGGTTTTAAGGAAAATGTTAACAAATGCTTTGATTTCTAGAATCACTTCCAGATGAATAGTTTTGGAAAGAATGGTGCTATATATAGTTATGTTGGACTTTAGACAAAGAATGGGATTGATATGCTGCAATTCTTTGAGTATTGAGAAAGGAGTCCAGATGTGAATTGGCTTTGGAGTGTATGAGGTCACATGAGACTGGGAGTCGGTCTATAAACCCATACATCATATTGGAATGGAATCATACACAGTCCCATTTTTAACTAGTGAAGTCTATAATCCTTGAGCAATCTAATTAATATGTTCAAGATTCTGAGCTGGATTGACCGAGCGGTATAAAGAGGCAATCTTTCCTGGCTGGATAATTTAGAACCAGAGGTACATTCTTGATACAATTTGCTGGGATTTAGAACAGAGGTGAAGAGACGCTTCTCTTTGCAAAGGAGTGTAACTCTGCAATTCTTAGCTTCAGAACCCAGTGGTGTATCATTGAATATATAGTATGTAAAGTGACACCCCTGTTTCTTCTCATATCCTAAAGAAGTGTGGGTTGGTAGGTTAATCAGTTATTATATAGTTGATTACAGTACCGCCGTAGCATTGAGAGCACACTCAGCAACTGCATCTCAGTGTGGTATGGCAATTGTCCCCATTCGGACTGCAAAGCACTCCAGCGTGTGGTGAAAACTGCCCAGCGGATTATCAGCACCCTATTGCCCACTATTGAGAATATCTACCATAAGCGCTGCCAGGGCGGTGTGAAAAGCATTATCAAGGATGCATCTCACCCTAACCATGGACGTTTTACTCTCCTCCCGCCTGGTAGGTGCTAAAAGAGCCTCCGCTCCTGCATCAGAAGGTTCAGGAAGAGCTTCTTCCCTGAGGCTGTGACCCTGCTGAACCTCACATCACAGTGCTAAGCAGTATTGCACCCATATTGTACTGTCTGAGTACTTTCATATTTGTGTGCTGTAGCACTTACTTTTTATTCGCAGTTATTTTGTAAATAACACTATTCTTTGCATTTCTGGTTAGATGCTAACTGCTTTTCATTAGGCTTTGAATCTGTACTCGTCACAATGACAATAAAGTTGAATTTAATCTAATCTAATCATGTGATAGAACATAGGAGAGTGGGAAATGGGATTAATAGGGTTGCCTTGAGTTACCACCATGGACTCAATGGGCTGAATAACCTCCTTCTACATCGTAAGAGGCAACCAAGCATTTCATATTGTTCTTGTGTAATCTGATGGATAGAATGGTTTAAAAAATTCGATAAAAATTCGATAAAAGTTCATTTTAAAGCAATTTATGAAATCATTGCAACACTCAGTACTGGAAGAAGCTAATTGTCCCATTGTGCCAGTAGTTCTAGATCTGCTTATGGTTTGACATAAAATATCAATTAAAATGTCAGGCAAAAATTGCATTTTCAGTAAAATTCAATGGAATTTCTACAGTTTTGAAGTTTTATGAAATATACATTTTTAATAAGACCAATATGTTAATGTCAATCTCATCTTTTTATTCAGTCATAGGAAGGATTAGAGTAATGGAATGTCATTTCATTTTTAGCTGTACTAATATACAGCTCTTATTTACAGCCTTTGCTTTCAGATGGATAAAAATTTATGTTACTTTAATGCTATTAATAATAATAACAAGACACTGGGAGTTTTACCCATTAAATTGTCATTTGGAAACTCCTAGAAAAGAGCAATTAATTTAGCTGAGTGGGGTCTCCATTCTTTTGATGGGAGTTCATGTGGAGGACTGGTGAAAATGCTAAAGTTTTTTAGTTTCTGTTTTTGATGATCTGAACTGATTTTTTCTTACTTAAAAAATTAGTGTTTTTTTTAAGAATTCTTCAGATAAGCTGATTTAAATCCGTCCTGATATTCTAGATACTCGAAGAATGACATCCAGCTGAACAGAACATTCATGTAATAGTTAAAATGGGCAAAATGGTATTGTTTTTACTCTTCTTTCAGTTATTCCTCTGATGGGTGAGAAAAATAATCAAAAGGGAAAGAAGGAAGCACATATGAGGTAATGGAGGTTAAGGATAAGGCGATGGTGCTCTTGGTGACACAGGACAAGATGGTACAAAGCCACACACACAAAATGCTGGTGGAACACAGCAGGCCAGGCAGCATCTATAAGGAGAAGCACTGTTGACGTTTTGGGCCGAGACCCTTCATCAGGACTGACGAGGTCTCGGCCTGAAACGTTGACAGTGCTTCGCCTTATAGATGCTGCCTGGCCTGCTGTGTTCCACCAGCATTTTGTGTGTGTTGCTTGAATTTCTAGCATCTTCAGATTTCCTCATGTTTGCTAGTATAAAGCCTTCAGGGAAAATCCCGCCTGACAAACCTGTTGGAATTCTTTGAGGAGTTTACGAGTAGGATAGATAAAGGGGATGCAGTAGATGTTATATATTTGGACTTTCAGAAGGCCTTTGACATGATGCCACACATGAGGCTGCTTATCAAGTTAAGAGCTCATGGTATTACAGGAAAGATTCTAGCATGGATAAAGCAGTGGCTGGAGGCAGCAAGTGGGAATAAAAGGATCCTTTTCTGGTTGGCTGCCAATGACTAGTGGTGTTCTGCAGGGGTTGGTGTTGGGACACTTCTTTTTATGCTGTATATTAATGATTTAGATGATGGAATAGATGGCTTTGTTGTCAAGTTTTCAGATGATACAAAGATTGGTGGAGGGGCAGGTAGTGTTGAGGAGACAGATAGGCTGCAGAAGGACTTAGATTAGTAGAATGAGCAAGAAAGTGGTAAATGAAATATAACATTGGAAAATGTATGGTCATGCACTTTGGTAATAGAAATAAACATGTGGACTATTTTATAAATGGGGAAAATCCAGGAATCTGAGATGCAGAGGGATTTGGGAGTCCTTGTGCAGAATACCCTGCAGATTAACTTGCAGGTTGAGTTAGTGGTGAGGAAGGCAAATGCCATGTTAGTATTCATTTCAAGAAGTCTAGAATAAATCAAATGATTTATTTGATTAAATAAATGATATTTATTCATTTAAATCAAATGACATTTTGCAAATCATGAATAGAAGCAAAACATGCTGGAAATAGGCAGCAGCTCATCTGAGGTAAGTGAAACAGTTAATGTAAAAGAGAAATGTTATTGAAGATGAAAGAGATTACAGATGATGGGATCTGGAGCGAAAAATAACAGCAAATTGCTAGAACCCAGTGCATCAAACAGCATCAGTGGAGTCAAAAGGCCTATGTTGAATCTGCATCAGGATTGAGAGAGAGGATGAGGGATGTGGATTGGAGAATAAAGGGTAGATAGAAACAGATGAGGTAGCGAAAGGTAAACACTTTGTGGAGAAACCAGAGCAGCCATCTTGAACTTCCAGTTACAAGTTACCTTAACACTTCTTCCCTTTCCCACAAGGCACAGAAGAAGTCATGGTCATCCACTGCAACCAAGGAAGACCGCAGTTTGTGATCAACACACACAAAATGCTGGAGGAACTCAGCAGGCCTGGCAGCATCTTTGGAAAAAACGTACAGTCAACATTTCGGTTTGTGACGCTTGTTCAAACCACTGGACCCAGACTTCTGAGGCTGAAAGAGTGGAACTGCCCCATTGCAATGGCTTTTCCACTTTAAAAACTCCCCTGCACAGGCTTCCTGTCTTCATCAGACATGATGAGCAACCACCACCAATAATTCTTACACAACTCGGCTGTCCTCAACCTTCTTTATTACCATGGAAAGGCCAAATGCAAATTGGAAGAACACCATTTCATATTCTTTTTGGGTAGCTAACAGCCTGTGGCATGAACATTTTTAGTTTCAGGTAATTCACCCCTTCTTTCTTTCATCATCATTCCTAACCTTCTTGTCTCACCACCTTGTTACATCTGTCCAAAATCCTCTTTCTACATACTCTCTTTGCATTTAATGATGCTTCTTGACTTGCTGAGTTCTTCCACCATGCTGTCAGAAAAATCTTCTCTATTTCACTTCCACAAATGATGCCTAACTAACTGAGTACCGACAGCATTTTCTGTTATTGTTTCAGTATAGCCCTCTCACCGTGGCTTGTAATATACCAGGCTCTGTAGCTAACTCTGGCTGATAGCCTTGTGACTCAGCGTCGCATGAGTAATGGTGAGGCCACCTTCAATAAGTAACACACATCTAGGGTCAGTGTGTTTCAGCTTCAACCAAACAGGAAAGTTGGAATGTTCCGATGAAGGAACAGAAATTGGGGAGAAGGCTGTGGAAATACTACCCATTGCAAAGTTATCATTCACCAGGAAATAACCGACCTTACATTGGCGTGAAATTAAAGTGGAACTATATTTACAGATATTTCAACTTTAACAAACAGATAATAGAAAAAGAGAAAAAGTGCCCAGTATAGTTAAACCAGTCTAAATGTGCATATAGCCATTGGAGCTCATACTACAGTATGTACTTGGGATGCTTCACTTCAATTACTCACGTGCTGAACCCACGATCTGTGTGAAGGAAAACAGTCACAGTTTGAACTTCCCTCGAAGACCATTTCGAAAGAGTTGGCTAACTCAGGCGTATTGGCATTTTCTCCTTGGAACCATTCAACTGCACAAAGCACTTCATACAGTGGGGTCTCTCCTTAAAGTGGGGTTCTGCAAGCATCCTCCCTTGTGTTCTTCTCTGCACCGCCAGCCAACAAAGAACCAAAGCCACCCCACTGTCCCTCAGAAATTCAATCCCGCCCACTTGTCTCTCAAGCGCTCCGTGGCATCCCACTGGACAGGACGTTACCAAGACAAACCTGATTGCTGACACACATTTCGAAGCTGAGCAAATGGTTCCTTATCTTAGCAGAAGTCAATGAAGCTTAATTAACAGAATACACCCTGCTTTGTAGAAAAGCTGCAGAAAATAAAATACATCATGGCAGAGCAGCAGGAATACAATAAAATATATTAACCAGGGCATTATGGTTAGAATCAGTTTCAATATATGTTGTGAAGTTTGTTGGTTTTGCAGCAGCTGTACAATGCAATACATACTAAAAGAGAAAATAAACTGAACTACCGTAAGTGTATACAGTATATTTTATATGGTTAAATTAAGTAAGTAGTGCAAAAATTGAAGTGCAGATGTAGTGAGGTACTGTTCGTGTGTTCAATGTCCAATCAGAAATCTGATGGCAGAGGGGAAGATGCTGTTCCTGAATTGTTGAGTGTGGGCCTCATGCTCTGTCCCTCCTTCCTGATGTTAACAATGAGAACAAGGCATGACCTGGATGATGTGGGTCCTTAATGAGGCATCACTCATTGAAGGTGCTGGATACTACGGAGGCTGATGCTCATGATGGAGCTGAATAAGTTTACAACTCTCCATAGCTTACTTCGATCCCATGCAGCAGAACCCAAATCTAGCCAGTAATACAACCAGCTAGAATGCTCTCCATGATACATCTGTAGGAATTTGCAAGAGTTTTTGGTGACATAGCAAATCTTCTCAAATTCCAAATGAAATTTAGCTGCTGTCGTGCCTTCTTTGTAGCCGCATTGATATGTTGGGTCCAGGTTCGATCCTCAGAGATACTGACACCCAGGAACTTGAAATTGCTCACTCTTTCCACTTCTGATTCCCCTATGAGGACTGGTGTGTGTTGCTCTTATCTTACTCTTTCTGCTGTCCACAATCAGCTCTTTGGTCTTACTGACATTGAGTGCAAAGTTGTTGCTACGATACTAAACTAGCTGGCATACGTCACTCCTGTACGCCGTCTCATCATCATCTGAAATTCTGCCGATAATGGTTGTACCATCAGCAAATTTACAGATGACATTTGGACTTTGTCTAGCCACACTGTCATGGGTGTAGAGAGAGTAGAACAGTGGGCTAAGCACACACCCCTGAGGTGCGCCAGTATTGATATTCAACAAGATGAAGTTGTTTCTGATCAGCACTGGTTGTGGTCTTCTGATAAGGAAATTAAGGATCCAGTTGCAGAGGGAGGTACAGAGGCACATTTTCTGGAGCTTTTCAATCAGAACTGTCTGTATGATTGTATTAAATGCCGAGCTGTAGTCAGTAAACAGCACTCTGATATAGATACTTGCATTGTCCAGGTGGCCCAAGGCCTTGTGATCATGTCTGCTGTAGACTTTTGTGGCAATAGGCAAACTGTAGTTGGCCCAGGTCTGTGTTGAGACAGGAGTTAATCCTAGCCATAACCAACCTCTCAAAGTACTTCATCACTGTAGATGTGAATGCTACTGGACCATAGTCATGAAGTGGTTCACACTGCTCTTCTTGGGTTCTGGAATAATTGTAGTCCTTTTGAAACTGGTAGGAACTTCTGACTGTAGCAGTGAGAGACTGAGAATGGTTTTGAACACCCCCACCAGTTGGTTAGCACAGGTTTTCAAAGCCCTACCAGGTACTCCAGTGGGGCCTGTCGCCTTGTGTGTCATGGTCCAGATTGGGTTCCCTTTAAACTTACTTAGTTTGTGTTACGATCTGGACCGTTGACTCCTTGTTTCCCTTTAATTCCCTGTTTTCCCGTATCCCTTGGGCTTGGTGATTAAAGGCAATTTACTCTCGACCGAACTGGCAGCTTATAAGTCTCCGGCTTCAGCCGTTTTGGGTGAGAGCGTTATGGAGCGTTAACAAAGTCACCAAAGCCAGTGCGAGCCCAAGTCATCTAGCCGGAGCCAACTAAGTTTCTTGCCGGAGCAAGCCAAGTCTCCTCCTGAAGCAGGTGCCAGCAATCCGCCTTCCCTTGCCAGAGGGGGTCTGGGCAAGGTTAACCCGCCAGGGTGAGTCAGGAGCTCCCGCTGCTTGGAGCAAACTTGGGCCCAGTTATAGTACCGTCTGTTGTTTTGTCGTCTTGTATCCAGCTCAGTAGGCAGGGCATTTGCCGCTACTCGAATGGACTGTCATTGTTTGGTCGTCTCGTATCCCAGTCAGTAGGCAGGCCGTTTGCCGCTACTCGAATGGACTGTCGTTTGTGTTCCATGTATGTCCCGGCCCTATGTCCTGTCTCCAAGGAGGGGTCCCGGCTCTGTGTCTGGTGTTCCATGTATCAAGTCCTGGCTCTGGTGTTCCAGGTATCAAGTCCTGGCTCTGATCCCCCAACTCCAAGTCCTAGCCCTCAGACCCTGAGTCCCAGCCTAGTCCCAGGTCTGAGTCCATGTCCGTTACGCCTATTCCCGCGTCCTCTTTGCTCTTATTGATTTCTCTCTGTTCTATCCTTGCATCACGGCTCTCTTTGTAAATAGTAATTAACTCTATTTAGTTCACCTTACGAAACGTGTTTGGGTCCTCCCCCTCCACATTGTGACATTGTGAGGATTCAGCCGGGACAGAAATCAGAGGGTCACCAGGTGCTGCAGGGATTTGCAAAGCTGTAGTTTGATTCTCCCTTTCAAAGTGAGCATAAACGGCATTGGCCTTGTCTGGAAGTGAAGCATCACTGCCATTCATGAAGTAATAGGAAGTAATAGCCTACAAACTCTGCCAGAATTGATGTGCATCCAACTTCGCCTCTAACCTCATTCATAATTGTTCCTTAGCTCTTGAAGTAGCCCTCCACAAGTTGTACCTGGATTTCTTGCACAGACTTGCATCGTGAGACTTTAATGCCACAGATCTAGCCTTCAGCAGACTATAAACCTCGTCCATCCATGGCTTTTGATTTGGATACGTACAGTAAGTTTACATAGGGACACAATCGTCCACACAGGTTTTAATGAAGTCAGTGACAGCTGTGGTGTACTCATTTAGACACAAAGATGAATCCCTGACTACAGTCCAGTCCAGTGATTCAAAGTAATTCTGTTAAGTGTTCCTGCTCCTCCCTTGTCCATACCTTCTTGGTCCTCACTGCTGGTGCTGCAGTCTTCAGTCTCTGTCTATACTCAGGGAGTAGAAGTACAGCCAGGTGATCAGACTTTCTAAAGTAAGGGTGTGAGATAGCACCGTAAGTGTTCTTGATGGTGGGGTAACAGTTGTCCAGTGTGCTGCTCCCTCTGGTACTACAAGGGATTTGTTGAAACATAGAAAACCTACAAGCCCTTCGGCCCACAAAGTTGTGCTGAACATGTCCCTACCTTAGAAATTACTAGGTTTACCTAACAGAAACAATAATTATTTAGAGATTTCAACACCAGAAGTTCCTTTTCAATTTTACTTTTTGCACATCTTGACCCTTTAAAAGAAATAAAAAACATATAAAAGAAGCTTTGCCATTCTGATATTTTCATAAAGACAACAGTACTCTAGGAAATTGTCAAAAAATCTGAGCATCATTTAGGCAATACAAGTATAGTTTGCTAGAAAAGTTTTTTTTCTTCTTAAACAGTTTCACAAATAAGGTTTGTGGGTCCGTAGAGAAGGCAATCCTTTACTGGGCCCCTCTATGGGAGTCTGGATGTATGTATGATATTTTCCTGGAGTTCAGCCAAGGATTCTGCCAACTTCTGATCTCAGATCACTTCCAAAAACAAAACAAATTTTAATATTTTGTGGCAACTTTACTTTGCTCCAATATGGCCAGAGAAATTTTGTTTAAATATTTCCTCCTCAAGCGCAGTTCTCTCTCATATTGTTCCAACTTCAGTTGTGTACTGACAATGTTGGTGTCAAGTGCAATTTCATCATGGCTAGCATTAAAAAAACATTGGTTAATGTTCTCACCAGTGACAAATCTCCCTCAAGAGCATCTCCCTGCACAGGATGTTTGGATAAATTAGTCTGGAAATCTCAGCCTGACTTATTGGCAATTGCCTTTTTGAAATAAATTAACAAATCTTGCTTCATTCTAACCTAGATCATTAAATGTCTACATACAGTGACTAAGGCAGAGCTTCTGCATCCAAAGTGCATGTGGTTTATTTGGAAGGCAGAACACAGAGACTGTTGCTGCAAGTTGTCTGTGACTTTATTCTGAAGCTTGCAGGTGACACTAAAATAGGTGGTTTTGTAGACAGTGAAGAATGTTATCAAAAATTACAGGAGGATCTTGATTAGCTAGTTAAGTGGGCAGAGGAAAGGAAAATGGCAGTTAATCCACTTAAAGTGTGTGGTGTTGCATTTTGGGAAGTCAAACCAGCGTACGACTATTACGTTAAGTAGTAGGGCCCTGAGAAGTATTGCAGAACAGAGGGACCTAGACGTCAAAGTACATAGTTGATTGAAAGTGATGTCACAGATAGACAGAGAGGTGAAGGGAACATCTGCCTTGCTGGCCTTCATCAGTCAGAGCATTATGTAAAGGAGCTGAGACATTATGTTGCACTTGGCGAGGCTGCACCTGGAGTATAGTGTACAGTTTTGTACCTGTTTTATGCAAGACATCATTAAGCTGTAAAGAGTGTAAAGAGGGCTTTCTTGAATGTTGTCAGGACGCAAGGGCCTGAATTATAGGGGGAGGTTGGGCATGGGGTACAAGAGATTGCATGTAATTTAACAGAGAGATATAAACCCGTGAGGGGCATAGATAGACTGAATGTACATAGTCTATTTCAAAGGGAAAAAGAATCAAAAATTAGAGGAAATGGGTTTAAGGTTGATGTGGGAAAGGTTTAAAATGGACCAGAGGGGCAACTTCATATAGAAGGTAGTGCGTGTATGGAAAGGGTTGCCAGAGAAAGAGGCTGGGGCAGGTACAATTACAATATTTAAAATGCCTTTGGGCAGGTACATAAATAGGGAAGGTTTAAAGCAGTGTGAGACAAAAATGTGTGCAAATGTGACTAACAGTGGCATCTTCATCAGCATGGATGTCTGGGCTGACAAGTTCTCTTTGGCCATCTGAAAGGCCACAGCCATGATTGCAAAGGAATGTTTGTGACTTATTCCTACAATTTTACAAAGTATTCCATTTGCTTAAACATGACGTGAAGTTACTTTCCAAGCAGATAAGTAAACAAAACTTTTTCTAACTGCTTTCTAAATGTCTATTCATATGCTTTCTGTATGAACTCTTGGTAAAATGCTATACTTTTTAGGTACAAGTGAATCCCCTTGAAGTATCATCCCTCGATCCACTGTAGAAAAAACTCAGTTCTTCGTCTAAACTGCCAAATTCTGTTCATCCCTTTGATAGTTATCTGTAGACCATTAACGCAAAGAGTACTTTTGTGACCTGTCTGTGATTTTCTATGCCGTTACTGAAGGGTTCTCATCAATTGGTTTTAACATGTAGATTCCATTTTCACTTTCAAAATTAGGATTTTTATGTGACAGCCACAAAGAGTATCCACTCTGCTGGATACTCATGTAGCTGCTGTGTAACTGTATCGAAGAAGGAGATTTGATCTCTTTGGAGCTGGTTTGGGACGTATTATCGCTAGTAGTGATTTATGCTTTGTTGCTAGCATAACAAGATGATCTCTTTTGGTTCAAAATACTGAAAAGTTGTTTCCTTCTTAATTTATGCATGAATGCACCTGCTCCTTGTAAGAATGCAAGAAGCAAAAAATGGATTTCTCTTATCTACTATCCATCATATCACTTGTTTTTTTCTGTCCCCTGCCCCTTAGTTTGATATATTGCTTGGTATTATAGAGATTGTACAAATTCAAAGTAAATTTATTAACAAGGTACATATGTATACGTCGGCATATACAATCCTGAGATTCATTTTCTTGTGTGTGAACACGGTAAATATAAGAAGCGTAATAGGATCAATGAAAGACGATACCCACCAGGATGACAACAGCACGAAATCTGCACAGCTATACCAAAGTAAGTATCTTTTATCTTTTACAGTACTCATGGAAATCCACAGATCATTTTGGTTACACAAGCAATTCCTGGCAAGATTTTCTGCACTGTAGCCTGGAAGATCTCCGATGAAAAGTTCATGCTATTCATTAGATTTATGTATGTATAAAGGCTTTTATATTTGTTGCTGGTCAGGTATCATTGAATACCTTCATTGATAGTCAGAGGTGTACTCGCTTGAGAGGGGCTTCAATTGTTACGTACCCCGTAACTGGGTCACTTACCAGCAAAGATAGAGAGGTCCATTGAAGTCTGATGGTACTATTTTTAACAGTATTTATTGATAAATATACACAAAAATAATATCAATGCAAGCATACAGATAATATACGTTGTCAATACTAAATCTAAAAGTGCAGGTATAATAATAATCAATAAGAAATAGCTCTATCATTGTCTAGGGGATAATGTATTGTCCGATGGAAATATAAAAGTCACTCAAGTTTGTTCAAGCTGCAGGCTGCAGCCTTTTGTTGGAGTCGAGAGAGAGTTTAAACTTGCCCATTCCTTTTATGATGTCAATCCTTCGAGAGCCGGTGGGGGCTGATTTCTCCTTTGTGTTAGCTAAAGCCATTCTTCCGTGGCAAGGCCCACCAATTCTGAGGCAAATGAAAAAGGACGCACGTGGACCTTCCACCAACTTTTGCTATTTCGCTGTAACAGGATTTCTAGCGTTTCTTCTGGTGCGTCTAAAGGGGCTGTTCCCCAGACCCTCTTTTATCCTGACTCACAGGGTCTCAGATGTCAATCAGGTTGGGATGATGCAATCCCTCCACCAACCCCCCTCGGTTCATTCCCTGGGGGCTTCGATGAATCGTACAGTACTCAATACACAATTCCGTCTCCAAGAGATAATGGCCGTTATCCGTGGCTTTGTCTCTCGGAGGCCCAGGACACATTCCAAACATTGAGGACTCTGCGTGTCTCTCTCTCATTTCCTGGGTCTCCTGACCCGAATCAATAACGATCCTGCGATTCTCAAAAAGGAGGAGGCCACAGGCGTAACACAATTCTGTGAATATCTTTGATAGTTTAACTTTGAATATGGTCTTGAAAAGTGGAAAGCAGATATTGTTCACCTTATACAACTTGATTTATTGTGACTGATAGTTTTTAGTTAGCCATGCAGTTGCCTCTGCTGTAGGTACAACCACCATTAACCCATTCACTCTTGCCACTCTTTTCACTATCACACCATTTTGCTTAAACCCACTCTGCTCCTTCTTAACCCAATTTTTTACAGCATATTTTACTGGCCTGGGCTTGCAGTAGATCAGATTTACATCTAGCCTGATGCAAAAGTGTATGTTGTACCTTATTACTTCTGAACATATCTTCATAGCTTTACCGTATGTCAAAGCATGACTCTGAGGCAGCAATGCAGAAAATGTCTTTCCAATATAGATGAACTTACTTCAGACTGCTCTATCCTTTAAAAATTGTCCATTTTCAATCTAGCTGTTGTCCAATGTATTGCATTTCACTTCCATTAAGGCTTGTAACTCTTCACCAGAATAGGTTTGCAGTTTGATTTTTTCTCTATCAATGTATTTTGTTGAACATGCTAGATAAAATAAGATTTGATACATTATTAAATGGTTTGTGACTGTAGCAATTTATATGTTATTGCCTTTACTCCAAAGGGTATCTGTTTGGTGTCATTACTGTTTGTAGCATGAAGTCTAAATCTACTTCTAAAGTGTAATAGTTTCCATTAAGTTGTTCTATTTTTCAAATAGCCACTGAAGTTGCTTTATTATTGCCTTAGACTTGGATCTGTAGGCTGTCAGAATGTGATCTTCATTTAGCCAGCTGGAACGTTTGGTTGTTCTAAACTCATAAGACTGTGGTGAGTGAGGGCCATTACACTGATAACAGCTGTCTGAACTTGTCTCGTGTGTAAGCTTCATATATATTTTGGTAGCCTTAGATTTTGCTTAGTGTCTCTGGATATCGAATTCTACCATTCTTCAATTTCATTTACCATGACATTGCAATTTGAGATTCATGTTCAAACATCAGGTTTTGCATAGTTAACAGCAGAGACTGAATTCATTCATCCAACAATTCACACACAAATCTCTTGTAAAACATGGTCCAAAAAAAAGCATCAAAAAAGCAATGTCAGTTTAAATTCTTTAACTGTCTCCACTTCTGGCTCCTGGTTACAAACTTAAAGATTTCAATGAATTTCTTTTGGCTTTAACTTAAAATAACCTTCAATTTTCCACCCAGTGTCTTTAAACAAAGCAAATGTGCGATAAGGTCTGACAGTGTGCTATACATTTCTAGCAAATTTCCTACAGAACCATTTCTTTTTCACACCTACAGAGCATGTTATTATAGCTTCTTATGGTTTTGCGATTTTCAATTTTTTGGATGTTGCTTGTTTAAAAGAATTTGTCCATTTATTCACTGAAGAAGTTGAATGGTTCTCCAGCTTAGTTATTAATACCTGCCAGGGCTCTCAATAAAGTGAATCAAAGTCTCTATACACTCTTATACCTATTCAATAGTGATGAGGCTAAATAGCAGTGCAATCACTCCAATCAAACATGATGTTTTCCTAAGGGATTAGTACTAGATTCCCTTAATGGAGAATTCCTGTGCACAACTTTGTTTAATGTGGGGAGGCTGATGCCTGGACAATCTGTTATTGACAGATCGGGTTGATGGATCCAATTTAATAGAATGCAAGACCACTGGACACCTTTCATTGCTGCAGCCTTCCTCTACCTTCACTGCCATTGCGATGTGCCTTCATCTACTACCATCTCCACCATTCGTCTGGAACCTGTCCCTGACCTTACTGCCATGGTGACTTTAGCAGGAGGTAAGTGCCAGATGGCTGAACTCCAGACAGTGTTGCTCCCTCAGGATCTCAGGTCAACAGCTTCTCTACCACAGCCAGGTGATAATCTTCAAATAAGATTGAGGCTAAATATGATGTATCCAACAAACAGGTGTCCTTTTTTTCAATACTGTCCATCACTTTCTGGCTTGACATACTGCATTCTCATGAGTACACGTGAAGGCCTTAGGCAAACAAAATCCCATGCATGTGGTCACAGGAAAATGCTGTGGAAAATAACTTAAGGTGTTGGAAACTCTAAATCTTGACAAATGTTTTCTTCATAAATCTAGAAGATAAACTACTCTCCCTTCACCCTGATCTCAAAAGTACCTTCATTGAGACATACGAAGCAACAGAAATACATCCAAGGAGGTATTTTTTTATTTTGTACAGCAAAATACGTAAATGATTTATGTGTTGAAACATTAAGATCTTGCTGCTGATGAAGAGTCTGTGATTTTGCTGTAAAGCAGGCACACCAGAATACAAAGTGAGCATGTCCATGGATACACAGACAATAGCATGTCAAAGCTTTGAGATTGACTACAAATGACAATTCTGTAGATTACTTCAACCTCTGTCTGTAGGTTGTTTGAGGTCATTCCCTCACAACATTTTAAGGACTAAACAGATGCCCCATTGGTACCAATATTGGAGATTCCCTGGCTAAGAATAGAACAATAAGAGTTTAGATTCTTTGCAAAGAGACAAAATCCTATGTATCTCACACCACTGATGTCATGAGTGGTAGTCCTGGCAGCTGAGCAATGGCCATTGAACCTGTGAACACAACTTCACTTTTCAATATATATTATTTCTGTTTTTTGCACAATTTTTGATCTATTCAATACAGTATATGTATACTGTAATTGATTTACTTATTTATTATTATTATTATTTTCTATAATATGTATTGCATTGAACAGTTGCTGCTAAGTTAACAAATTTCATGACATGTGTCAGTGATAATAAACCTGATTCTGATTCTGAATCTGTGGAGTTTGGTGTGGGGCTGGGAAGAAATCTAATGCATCATTCTAAATTGGTAAATTGATTTACATGTATGAAGCTACAATGAAATAGATGGCTGGTATAACATTTGTGCAAACTCATTCATTGCAACAGTACATTGAAATACAAGGCAAATAATAATAGAGTGCAAAATAAAAGTGCAGTGCAGATCGACAATAAGGTCATAACGAGGTAGATTGTGAGGCCAAGAGTCTATCTTACATTCTATGTAAGAATGTTACAATAGTCTTGTAACAGCGGGATAGAACTGTCATTGAGACATCCTTGTCCCTATTGGGATGAGCTTTTGTGCTTTTGTATCTTCTGTCCAATGGGAGTGGGGAGAAAAGAGACTGTCCGGGATGGGTGGGTTCTGCTTCACCAAGGCATTGGGAAGTGAAGAACAATTCCGTGGAGATGAGGCTGGTTTCTGTGATATGCCGTGCTACGTTCACAGCTCCCGACAGCTCCTTGCATTCACAGGCAGATCATGTGTCACACCAAGCCAGGATGCATCTGGACTGTGCATTGGTGCATTGATAAAAGTTGGTAGGGGTTGACGAGGACATGTTAGATTTCTGTAGTTTCCTGAAGAAGTTGGGGCACTGTGTGCTTTCTTGGCTGTAGCGTCAGTGTGATTGGACACAGGACTTGCTATTGGTGATGTTCATTCCTAGGAACCTATATCTCTCAACCTCAGCACTGTTGATGTGAACAGGAGCATGTGCTACTCCTCTATGGTGAAGTAAACAACAAGCACTTTTGTTTTGCTAACATTGAGAGAATGGTTGACGTCATGACACCATATTATTAAGCTCTCTATCTCCTTCCTTTACTCTGATTCATCATTATTTGAGAGATTCCACACAACGGTGGTAACATCTGTAAACTTGTAGATGGAGTTAGAGCAGAACGTGGCCACATGGTTGTGAATGTACAGGGAGCAGAGTAGGGGCACAGAGGACGTCTCGTGGGATACCAGTGTGGAGGATTATTGTGGCAGAGCTGTTGCTGCCTAACCTTACTGATTCTTGTCTGTTGGTCAACAAGTCAAGGATCCAATTGCAAAGGGAGGTAGTGAGTCCCAGGACTAGAAGTTTGGAGATTAGTTTTCTTGGAATTATAGTATTGAAGGCAGAGTTTAACATTGTCCAGATGCTCCAGAAATGAATGTAGGGCCAGGGAGACAGTGTTCACTGCAGACTGGTTTCAGTGATAGGTGAGTTGCAGTAGACCGAGTAGACTGCATCTCAAGCTGGTGTCTGTACATTTTTTTTTGTGGTCTTAAGTGCATGAATCATTTTCAGACAGATAGGTTTATTTAATTTGGCACCTTAATCTGCATTGTAGGCCCAAAGGCCTGTTCTTGCGGTTGTACTGTTCTGTGTTCAATGTTCTGAGTTTAGTTTATTACTTGCTGATGGTAGGAGATGTATTTACAGTCCTGCAGTCCTGGGGAAGGGTCTTGGCCTGAAATCCTGAAATGTTGTGTGGTGAACTACATATACCTGTCTGGACATGCCCCCCCCCCCCCCCCCCCCCCGCTGACTGCTCCTGTGGCTCCTCCCACAGACCCCTGTATAAAGGCGATTGGAGGCACTGCTCCTCCCTCAGTCTCCAGGATGTTGTGTGGTGGGCTCTTGCTGCTGACGCTGCTGATGGTGCTTTCTTCCTGCTAATAAAAGCCTATCTCAACTCATACCTCCGAGAGTTATTGATGGTGCATCACATTGACTGTTTATTAATTTCCATAGATGCATCCTGACCTGCTGATTCCTCCAGCATTTTGTGTGTGATGCTTTGTATTTACAAATGTCAGTATAGAAGTGGGGCCTCTACATATGTACAGTAATGCCAAGGAAAGTGACATAATAAAGTGCTGGCTCAGGCATTGCATCCTTTGGGAGAAAATGTTAAGGCTGCCAATGAGTAATGGTGAAGCAGATTGCCTGAAATAATACAAAGTCAGACACAAAACCCTGAAATTTGCCGATCAGAGTTTCCTCCTATATTCCAAAGAGCAGTAACAGCATACTTGTTCATTTTAACTAGTTGCAACAATGCACAAAGCTCTTCCCTTTGTCACATACTATCACAGAACCCTAAATTCAGACTTGTGAAACTCATGGAATTTTAAGAGAAAATAGGTCGAGGACTAACCACGAAAATCTTACCTCGGTGTGTGGCCTTATTTGGAAGGTACAGTGATCAACCAGATCATGATGACACGCCTTAGGCAAAAGGTAAAATACATCAACATTCTTGTGAAAAAGATGAGTTAGCAATTTGTCAAGGGCACATCCAAATCCTCTAATCCCTTTTTGAGCAATTTGTTCTTAAATTTAGGAGCATGCCCTTGGAAAAATAGAATGCAAGTGGCCACTCTATAATTCTTGGCTTATAACCCTCCATAAAAATTTCCAAAATTTATCAGGTTAGCTAATGTTTGAGTGGATGGTGTTACCAAGAATGTGTTTCTTACTACCAGGAGTTAAATTTTGTACCCGTTGTGTTTTCCTTAGAATATTTGAAGTCCAGCAGCTTGCTGGATATTCACCTCACAGAGTAAATGAACTTGAGGAATCTGCTTGTTTCACTTTGCACTGACTGGTAATTGTGTAGAACTAACCCTTATGATTTACTTCAAAGTTCAAAGTAAATTCATTATTCAAGTTCATATGTGTTACCGTATGCTATCTTGCGATTCATTTTCTTGAGGGAATTTATAGGAAAAAGACAGAACTATGATTGAATTTATAAAAATAAATAACTATACACGAACAAGCAAAGATTGATGAACAACCATTGTGAAAATAAGACAAATTGTACAAATAATGAAAGAACACTGAGAAAATGAGTTGTAGAGAGACCCTGAAAGTAAGTCTAAAGGATGTTAGCAGGAAGAGGAAAAGGTGAAACATAATGAGATGGAGAAGTGCCGAGGAGATCTGATGGTCTTACAGTTTTGAATGAGGAAAATCTAGGGATGATTTGCTATTTCTCATGTATTGAAAAATCCTGTGTTGCATGCAGATTAAGGACTTTCATGCTTGGTTCAAGATGGTAACTAGCATTTGCAGCATTAATTGAAGAGTCTAGCCACCATCCCTTGGTACTTAATGGCATTATCATCAATGAATTTCCCCACCTACAATTAGAGTTACTACTGTCTGGATTTTTTTACTAAAGCTGACAAGTAACTACTGCAACCATTGGAGTACTTCAGAGGCAGGCTATACTGCAATGAATGATTCTTTTTGTATCTTCCCAAATCCTTCCCACCATCTAGAAGCCACAAGTCATGTGTTTGATAGAATACTTCCTCCACTTGACTGGATGGGAGCTATTCTAGTAATGCTCCAGAAGCTATTTTTATCACCAAGTTCACTGCCACCAGTTTGATGGCATCCTATCACTGTTCGCTCTCTATGTCCATCACAAAATGCAGGGTGCCCATGCTCCCGACAAAATGCATAGCTGCAACATCCCCAAACCTGTTTTTCTGGTAAGCCAATGGTATTGTTGTTGGGAAATGGGACTTGATGGCTTGATCATGTACAAGACAATGTCAGAGTTTTAGAAATGTCATGCTATTTCTTTTAAATTTTGATTCTGGTACTCACTTCAAGTGGGCCTTCTTATAATTGCCATTTGCCTTTGGAGGTGAGGGCTTGTTGGATTTCTATGGATAGAAGTTACTCCCTGTCTGATAATCGAGGTGCTTGCTCCTACCCATGACTTTCAATGGCATCCACCATACATCCAAAACCTGTGTAGAAAGAATTCCATTAGGGATCGCAGGCAACAAGAAACTCTATGATAATAAGTGTTGAATGGTTTCACTTGATGCTAGCTTACTTCATCAAAATAAGTCACTCATAAAATTAGCACTAAAAATGTGATTTGTACTGGTTGTATGCTAAACATACACTAACTGGCCATTTATTAGGTAAATAAGTACAACTGCTCGTTAATGCAAATATCTAAACAGCAAAATTTATGTATAAAATGTATAAAAAATGTATAAAAAATGTCAACAATTGTCAAGAGTTTAGTTGTTGTTCAGACCAAACATCAGAATGGGTGAGAAATGTGATCAAAGTGACTTGGACTGTGGAATGACTGTTGGTGCCAGACAGGGTGGTGTGAGTATTTCAGAAACTGCTGATCTCCAGGGACTTTTATGTATCAAAGTCTTTGGAGTTTACTGAGAATGGTGCAGAAAACAAACAAACATCTGGTGAGTGGCAGTTCTGTGGGTGAAAACATCTTTTTAATGAGAGAAGTCGGAGGCGAATGACCAGACTGAGTCAAGCTGTGACAAAAGACCTAGGTATGGATGGTTAGGATCAAAGTGCTGGAGTGTCTGAGACTAGAATTGAGACACGATATGAGACAGAAATGATAATAGGGTTCTAAACTAGACACTAGATGAGAATCCAAAATTGAACTGACAATTGAGCACTGAACCTCAGTTCAGATGCTCTTTAAATATTAAAATCCTGGCACCAAAACATGGCTGCCAATTAGCGAAGCGGACCTGAATCTTTAAAAGAGCTGCGCCAGCTATCTATATACTGGAGAGTCAGAGCATCTAAACCCCGGAGGCTGGTATGGTCGGGTGCGTGTTATAACACAAGCTGACAGGAAGGTGATATCTTTATATGTCAAAACTTAAAATCCATTTGGCAGATTATATCAGGAACTCTATCTTCCTTTTCAGCCACTACCTACTGACATCATTTGGTTTAGAATAGCAGACATGTATTAAATATTGTTTAGAAAACAAAAATGCTTTGGTAACTGGAGAAGATAAGCCACTGGTAGTAAAGTATATATTTCTACAAAGCATTCCATTTATAAAATGGTAAGTAGGCAGTAGAGACTTACTTGTGCGATGATAATAAAGGACATCAGAAGATATAAATCGAATGTTGGATGAAGTGACAAGGAAAGTGGGTTACTCGTAGTTAAAGATAATAATAAGTGGAAGATGGTCTTAATGTTTATTCCATAAGATACAGGAAGTCAGTGTTTCTCAGCAATGTCCCATAGAAACACTGGTAAAAGACCCAATGCTAGTTTCTTTGGTGACTCTACAGTTAGTACATCATAGATCCATCACAGAAAAGATAAGATCAGGATCTTTTAGGATTATAAAAGACCTTTTAGGATCCCAGTGGCCTTGGACAACCGGAACATATGAGAATAACATTCCATATGTTTTTGAAAACAGTCCAGTACCCATATGTGGTTTTTTACTCCCCCTGAAGGAGGTAACAAACTTCTTTAAGAAAGAAATCTGTAATCATGAACCTGGTCTGGAGTCTAGATTTGACTGCTCTCTGATATTGCTCAGGTGCTAATTGGAGATGGACAATAAGTGTTGGATTTCCCAGTGATGCCCAGTTTGCATAAACAGATGGTTTAATGTCAGGTACGGAACTAGTCACCACATACTATGAAATACTTACTATCTCTATTGCAACATGCAAGAAGGGCATTCAGTTCATCAGGCCCATGATGGCTTCCAGCAGAGCAATCCCAATCCGATTCCTCCTTTCCCTTGTTGAAGTTTTCAAAATCAACATATCAGTCAGCTCTTTAGGTTATCATGCTCATAAACAGTTTTCTTAATCTAATTAACCTTCAATCCTGCCGAAGGGTCTCAGCCTGAAATGTATGTTTTTCCACAGATGCTGCTTGGCTTACTGAGTTCCTCCAGTATTTTCTGTATGTTGCTTGGATCTCCAGAATCTGCAGATTTTCTCTTGTTTGTGATTTTCTTAATCCAGTTAATTGACCAGTACAGTTTATGCCAACTGTACTGCAATATGGCCAACTAGCACACTTGAAAACATAGTTAAAGAAATTCCAGATGATAACTATTCAACCATTAAGTGGCTGAAATCTTAAAAATGTTTGACAATCTTTAACAGTCTTTTGTACACCTGCGTTCATATTGCTTTAATAAGGATCATTGTCTTCTCGTTCTTATTTATTGATTTTTATCTATTGGCATGCAGCGTAGAACAGGCCCTTCCGGCCTCTCAAGCTGCCCACCCAGCAACCCCCAGATTTAATCCTGGCCTAATCATGGGACAATTTACCATGACCAATTAACCTACAAACCAGTACTACAATTTGATCAATTGGTTTGCATTAGAGAAAGAAAAAATGTATTGATAAGAACACAGTGCTCTTAATTTAATTATTTTTAAATGCTTGGATTTGTGCTAGTGCTTTGGGGAGAGTCATTCAATCATAATAGAGTCATGAATCATGAATCCATCTTTTGACACATGAAAAGTGAGAAAGACTGAGTTGACCCAGCAATATTATGTTAAAAACCTTGTCAAAACCAGTTTGTAATTAGTATATGAAGCTGTCCACTGAATAGCATTGTTAGCCCTGCAGTGATTTGAGAACGTGCACAAGCCTGCCTTGCCATTGAACATGACTGATCCAACCCAAGCCTCAACTTCTATCCACTGCCAGATGGCCTTCAGTACCCAATCTTTCAAAAAGCTATCTGCCTCCACTTTAAATGCTTTCATGGGTAGTGGAGGCTAGAACCTCTACTCTATGGATGGAACCTCACTGCTACAGGCAGAAGTTCCCACTTGCTTCAAAAAGGCAACAATTATACCAGTGCCTAAGAAGAATAATGTGAGCTGCCTTAATGACTATTGCCCAGTAGTACACACATTGACAGTGATGAAATGCTTTGAGAGGTTGGTCATGACTAGACTGAACTCCTGCCTCAGCAAGGACCTGGACCCATTGCAATTTGCCTGTTGCCACAATAGGTCAATGGCAGACACAAACTCAATAGTTCTTCACACAGCCTTAGGCCACCTGGACAATACAAGCACCTACGTCAGGATGTTGTTCATTGAATATAGCTCAGCATTTAACACCATCATTCCCACAATCCTGATTGATAGGTTACAGAACCTGGGCCTCTGTACCTCCCTCTACAATTAGATCCTCGACTTCCTAACCAGAAGACCACAATCTGTGTGGATGGTGATAATAACTCCTCTTTGCTGACAATCGGCACTGGTGGACCTCAGGGGTGTGTGCTTAACCCACTGCTCTACTCTCTGTATACACATGGCTGCGTGGCTAGGCATAGCTCAAATACCATCTACAAATTTGCTGACGATACAACCATTGTTGGTAGAATCTCAGGTGGTGACAAGAGGGCGTACAGGAGTGAGATATGCCAACTAGTGGGGTGGTGCTACAGCAACAACCTGGCACTCAGTGTTGGTAAGACGAAAGAGCTGATTTGGACTTCAGGAAGGGTAAGATGAAGGAACACATACCAATCCTCATAGAGGAATCGGAAGTGGAGAGAGTGAGCAGTTTCAGGTTTCTGGGTGTCAAGATCTCTGAGGATCTAACCTGGTCCCAACATATCGATGCAGCTATAAAGAAAGCAAGACAGTGACTATACTTCATTAGGAGTTTGAAGAGATTTGGTATGTCAACAAAAACACTCAAAAACTTCAATAAATGTACTGTGGAGAGCATTCTGACAGGCTGCATCACTGTCTGGTATGGGTGGGGGGGGGGGAGCTGCTACTGCACAGGATTGAAAGAAGCTGCAGATGGTTGTAAGTTTAGTCAGCTTCATCTTGGGTACGAGCCTACAAAGTACCCAGGACATCGTCAGGGGGCGGTGTCTCAGAAAAGCAGCATCTATTATTGAGGACCCCCAGCACTCAGGACATGCTCTTCTCCCCTTGTTACCATCAAGTAGGAGATACAGAAGCCTGAAGGCACACACTCAGCAGTCCAAGAACACCTTCTTCCCCTCTGCCACCCGATTCCTAAATGGACATTGAACCTATAAACACTAACTCATTTTAAAAATATATATTATTTCTGTTTCTGTACAATTTTTAATCTATTCAATATATGTATACTGTAATTGATTGATTTATTATTTTATTGTATGATCCTTTTTTGCTGATAGTTTAATAAGATATTGTTATCTTGTTATCAACTCAATTTAAAATCGATTGTATTCATAACATATGTAATATAATATTATGTTATGTTTTTTTAAAAAAATTAATAAAAAGATTGAAAAAGAAAGAAAAAGATTTATTATTTTTTCTTCTGTATTAAATATTGCATTGAATTGCTGCTGCTAAGTTAACAAATTTCATGACACATGCCAATGATAACAAACCTGATTCTGAATTCTGAACAATGGAAATGCAAAAATTCCTATACAACTCAGCTTTAAATGACCATCCCATTATCTTGCAAAATATGACTCCCCTCTTTGAGGATTCACCCACTAATGGATACATCTCAACAGTACCCTGTAATACCCCCCTATAATCTTATTTATTTCAATAAGACCTCTTATAATTTTTCTAGTTTCCACAGAACACAGGTTTAACCTCTTTAGACATTAGTGTTAGGACAGTCCTTTCATCTCTACTGAACCACCAGACAGCTTCCAGTGCAAATACATCTCTTCTTGTGCAAGGGGACTAAAGCTGGCATGATTCTCCAACTGTGGCCTTGAAAATAATCAAGGTCCATAAGGAAGAATATTTTATCTGTGTCGGGAATAATGAGGTTAAATGTGGGACTTGTTATGGACCCATCATAATTCAAAGTTGAAAGTAAAATTTCTTATTGGAGTACATACCAGACACAACCCTGAGATCCTAGATTGAATTCTGAAATTGTGAGGAAAGCACGACAGCACCTCTGCTTCCTCAGGATTCTGTGAGATTTGGCAATCATCAAAAACCTTGGCAAACTGTTAGAGGTGCAAGATGGGAAGTGTGCTGACTGGCTGCACTACCGCTTTGAATGGGAACACCAATGCCTTTGAGTGGAAAATCCTACAAAAATTAATGGATCTGGCCCAGTACATCACAGGTAAAACCCTCCCAACCATTGAGCACATCTAGGTGAAATGCTGCTTAGAAAAGCAGCATCCATCATCAGAGATCCTCACCACCCAGGCCATGCCCTTTCCTCACTGTTACCAGCAGGTAGAAGGCGTAGGTGCCTCAGTACTCGCTCCACCATGTTCAAGAACAGTTACTACCACTCAATCATTATGCTCTTGAACAAAAGGGGATAACTACACATTCATTTAAGAACTCTTTTATCTTGTTATTACATGCCCATTATTTATTGCTATTTATTTATTATCTGCTTTTATGCAGTTTATTTACAGTTTAAAGTTTACAGATCCTACTTACAGTTACTGTTCTATTGATTTGCTAAATATGCCTGCAGATAAAGAATCTCAAGATTGTAAGTGGTGACATGTATGTACACTGATAAAAAGTTTTATCTTGAACTTTGAAAAGTAAAAATGTGAAATGGGAGAAGTAGAGAATTTTTTCTAAATTTAAAGAAATATTTAAAATAAAATGGCATGGATGTGCAGTATACTTCGGGTGCTGTAAACTTCTGATTTAAGCAGGCTAGGCTATAAATAAAACAGGCTCAGTAACTTCTATAGAAGCCATAACAATGCTTCAAAGTAGGAGCTGCTGTTTATATAGATTGGTTTGAGCATGATTATTCCATACTTACTAACATGCTGAATTATTTCATTTGAAAAGTAGGAGGAAAGGGATCAACCAGTTATGCTTTCAAAGCTTCTTTCACTGGAAAGCTATATAGGATTTCTTTTAAAGTTTTTGTTGTTAAACATGTTTTCAATGATATTTTAGGCTTTTTTCTTGAAGCAACAAAGTTACATGACTTCAACTTTTAACCAAATTAAGAAATAGCAAAATCACTGTGGAGAAAACACTACTGTATGATATTGCATTCCAGGAGATGCCACTGGCTAAAGGCTAGTTAAATCTTCCATGTTATGTGATACGTAAATGAACAACATTCTTCCAACTACTTGTGGGACATTGACTTTAATGAAAAGAAACCAATTGCGCAGGGGGTTCAGAGTAATCAATTCTTCACTTGCATCTTACTTTTCAATAGTTAAAAGATTAGCTTTATTTGTAACATGTACATCTAAACATACAGTGAAGTGTGTCATTCTCTGTCAAATTAAATCAGAGAAGATTGTGCTGGACCAACACAGCACGCCTACGTCTCATTAACTCTAAGCCGTACATCTTTGGAATATGAGAGGAAAGCGGTGCACTTCGTCACAGGGAGAACGTACAAACTCTTTACAGACAGCTGCAGGAATTGAACTCCAATCTTACCGGCTGCTGTAAAAGTGTTGTGCTAACCACTGTGCTATTGTGCTGACTCATAAATTCCATCTTCTTAATTTTGTACTACAGTGGATTGTCTTCCTAACTGAACTTATAACTTTCACATAACTACTAATGACATAAACTTGTAAATATACCATTGAATAACATTTTATTTTCTCTTGCAGTTACAGTTAGCACTTGCCTTTTAGGATAAATAATATGTCCAGTATAATTTTCTCCCTTCATACACACACATCCCTGCCAATATGACATGAACATACAAAAACAGGCAAAAATGGACTAGTCCAGGATCTGAATACTTTGACCCGAAGGTATTGAAGTTCTTTATGTTCCTTGAACTGCACTCATCCATGGACAAGGATAGTATTGCATCACATTCCTTGCAGATGGTTGAAGGTGTTTTGGCATGTCAGGTGTAGTCACTCTCTGCAGGAAACCCAGCCTCAAAATAGTTCTCCTAGCTACAGTATTTATGCGACTGGTCCATCTGACTTTCTGATGAATGGTAACCCCAGGGTGTTGAAAATGGGGGATGCAGTGGTGTTATTCAATAGTTCAATATTTCCATTTAGTATATGAGAATGTATACAATGTACAACCTGAAATTCTTGCTCTTCGAAGATATCCATGAAAACACTACCCCAAAAAATGAATGGCAGTAAAAACATTAGAACCCCAAAGCCCACTTTCCAGCCTTCTATGCACAAGCATCAACTCTCCCCCACTTACCTCAGAATTATTATTGCCATTCAATGTGAATATAGTTGGATAAACTCTGTCATTGATAATGATTGTTGGTCTGATTGTAATCATATAGTCAGAATATATTGTATATGTCTTGTTTCGTGCAGTTTAATTTGCTTAGGAGTTACTAATAGAATTACATTGTGTGCAACCATTAGCAAACATCCTTACTTATGGTGGAAGGGAAATCAGTGAAGATGTTTGGACCTGAGATGAGAGTCCGGAGAGGCTGCTGTGTATTAATATCGCGCTACCATCTTAGCGCATTCCCTGGAAAGGAGCTTCAAACCCACCAGACAAAACAAGACCACCCAGACACACCAAGTCAGGAGACCAACTCTACCACCAAACAAACCAAAAACTAAAGCTACAAGACCTACACAAAACCACATAATTACAACATATAGTTACAACAGTGCAAACAATGACATAATTGATTAACAAAAAACAGACCATGGGCTCAGTAAAAATAGTCCAAAGATGTTAAAAGACTACAAGTTTGGAAGAAATCACCTCACAGTTTCCACAAGTCCCCAGGGTCCTGACAGACTCGTCATCCCACGCAGGCGGCAGAAGGAAATACCCCCACAATGGACTTCCACGGCGCCGCCTGACCCAGCCTCGCAGATGCAGCACACAGTGAAAGCGCCCTGACTACAGTGGACTCTGAGTCTGTTGAACCTCCGAGCCTCCGACCATCCCCTCTGGCACAGCCTCTCTGAGCACCATCCTCTGCCAAGCGCACTGCGATGCCCCCGCCAACGGCAACCAGCAACGCGACCTCGAGGACTGGGGGCCTGTTCTTCCCAGCAGAGACCCGGATCTCACAACAGCAGTAGCAAAGAAGAAGGCCTTCCTGGAGATTTCCAGATGTTCCTCTGTGCTCCCACATCTGTTTTTCATCAGATTAGGAATGTGCACGGCAACCTGCTTGACAAATAACAGATATCAACTCCAGAGAGGTCGCTGCATACTGTGTCGCGCCGCCATATTGAGTGTGTGCCATTTACAAGTTATCACGTCAGGTGTTCAAAAGAAAAATATAAAATGACTCCTGTGGAACTAATGATCATATTCAACTGAGCTTTCAGTTCTAATTGATCCAATCATATTTGTTCTCTCAGTGATCTTGGAGTGCATGGTGCAGACCCATTTCCTCTGGACCTTCCAGGATGTTGAACCTCAACCTCAACCATTCGTTCTCAGTTTTCTTTAATAATTTAGAGGGTAACTGGCAAAGTTACCTTTTAAATAATCAGATATTGCTAACAATCCATAGGAGCTAATATAATTTGGAAATATGGTAATATTTTAGCCGCAAAGGAGACTGCATTGCCACAGTGAGAACATTATACTGTGGTTTCTTCCCACAAACACCTCGTGCTACATTTCCATCCCAAATACCCTAAGAGGATAAGGCCATATGATAAAGGAGCAGAATTAGACTATTTGGCCCATCGAGTCTGCTCTGCCATTTCATCATGGCTGATCCAATTTTCCTTTCAGCACCAATCTGCTTTCTTCCTTCATGACCTGACCAATCAAGAAACTATCAATCTGTGCATTAAGCATTCATAAAGACTTGGCCTCCATAGCTGCCTGTGGCAAAGAATTTCAAAGATTCACTGCTCTCTGATAGGGATATTCCTCTTCATATCCCTTTTAAAAGGATGCCTTTCTGTTCTGAGGCCACGTCCTCTAGTCTTAGACTCTCTCACCATAGAAGCATCCTCTCCATGTCCACCCTATCAAGACCTTTCAACGTTCAATAGGGTTCAATGAAGTCATCCCTCATTCTTCTGAATTCTAGTGAATACAGGCTCAGAGCCATTAAACACTCTTCATATGACAAGCCATTCAATCCTGGAATCATTTTTGTGAATGGCCCAGCAAATATGGCTCACTGCAAAAGGATCATTTATTTTATAAATGTTACCTTTCAAAAAAGCACAAAGTTTTCCAATTTGTTTTTTCTATGTAAATTTCCCCTTGTTTGCCTCAATAATTATTGTTTATTTTTAACACCAAAAGCCAACACAAATCTCCTGAAACAAGAAGTGTGAAGGATGGACAGTGCAGACACTGCTGCATTGAAATTTGTTTGAAATGTACCACAAATCAGTGGCAATCTCTCCTTTAATTCTATAAACTTGTTGTTGTGCACAGACATGGCAGTCTTATCACATTTCTGCTCCACTGAACTGGAACATCTGGCAGTGAAGAGCCAACTGTTCTATCTTCCCAGAGAGTTATCTGCATTGTGCTGACCACAGTCAATCTCAGTTTAGTGGCTGTCGGCTTGCACTTGAGGAGCTAAGTGCTGAAATCCACAAGAATGCAGCCACATACCCTGACAACAGAGTGGCAGGAGACTTTAATCAGGCTAGCTTGAAGAAGTCTGTGCCGAACTATTATCAACACATCACCTGCAACACAGGAAGATCCAACACACTTGTCCATTTTGACCACTTTGCACTACAATGGACTTTTTTTTTCATTCTAATTGAGTTCCTTCTTGTATAATTTTGAATAATTTTATGGTTCATTTTTGAATGTTGTGTCTCTAATGCTATATGCCTGTGATGCTGTTGCTAGTAAGCTTTGCATTGCAGCTCTGGGACAAGTGCATATGACACTAAACTCAACTTGATGTGACCCTTGGGCTTAGCACTAAGTCTTGGGACACTCTAACTTGCCGAATTAACAAGATAGATTTACTTCGAATCAATCCACTCATGTTTGCCTACTTCAAGAAGATAATATTTTTTGTTGTTTTTACATTTTAATTAATTTTAATGTTTTAGTTAATTTATCTTAGTAATATGTGACTGAAACAAATTTTCAATGATAAATTTAAGTATTTTTATTGTTCATTTGTTTTCAACTTTAAGTATCTTTGATCAGCAGAAACGTTTGAAAACAATGTAAAGACCGATCAGAAGGTCATCAAGGGTGCTCCATGAACACTCCAGGACTGGCTTAATTTCTCTTGCTTTCAGTCTCGTCGTTCTGACCCAATTCTACAATGCGGCTGTGGCACTGATAGCCATAACTAAGGCAACTGTCCCAGCTATGCCTGCCTTTTTGTCAGCTACGTGGAACTGTCTAAGCCTACACTGGTATCCGCCCCCCACTTTTCCTCTGCTACATCGTTGACTTCATTGTTGCTGATCATCAACTTCATCAACTTTGCCTCCAACTTCCACCCTGCCCTCAAACTTACCTGGTCCATTTCTGACACGTCCCTCCCTTTCTCGATCTCACTGTCTCTATCTCTGGAGACAGCTTACCTACTTTATGTCTATTATAAACCGCAGACTCTCACAGCTACCTGTACTATACCTCATCCCATCCTACTACTCGAGAAAGTGCCATCCCCTTTTCTCAATTCCTCCGTCTCCACTGCATCTGTTCTCAGGATAAGGCTTTTCATTGTAGAACAAAGGAGATGTCCTCCTTCTTCAACGAAAGGGGCCTCCCTTCCTCCACCATCAACGCTGCCCTCAACTGCATCGTTTCCATTTCACGCACATCTGCTCTTACCCCATCCACCCACCACCTTACTAGGGATAGGGTTCCTCTTGTCCTCACCTACCACACCACCAGCCTCTGCATCCAGCACATAATTCTCCGGAACTTCTGCCATTTCCAAGCAAATCTTTGCCTCCCCCCCCCATGTTCTGCTTTCCACAGGGATCACTCCTTACGTGACTTCCTTGTCCACTCATCTGAGCACCTATGTTCTCTCCACCAGAAGAAGGGGGATCTCCCAGTGGCCACCCATTTTAAATCCACTTCCCATTCCCATTCTGATATGTCAATCCATGGTCTCCTGTACTGTTGCGATGAGGCCACACTCAGGCTGGAGGAACAACACCTTATATTCCATCTGGGTAGCCTCCAACCTGATGACATGAAACAACACACACAAAACGCTGGTGGAACACAGCAGGCCAGGCAGCATCTATAAGGAGAAGCACTGTCGACGTTTTGGGCCGAGACCCTTCGTCAGGACTAACTGAAAGGAAAGATATTAAGAGATTTGAAAGTAGTAGGGGGGATGGAGAAATGCAGAATGATAGGAGAAGACCGGAGGGGGTGGGATGAAGCTAAGAGCTGGAAAGGTGATTGGCGAAAGTGAGACAGAGCTGGAGAAGGGAGAGGATCATGGGATGGGAGGCCTCGGGAGAATGAAAGGGGGAGGGGGAGCACCAGAGGGAGATGGAGAACAGGGATTGTGATGGGCAGAGAGAGAGAGAAAAAAACAAACAACTAAATATGTCAGGGATGGAGTAAGAAGGGGAGGAGGGGCATTAACAGAAGTTAGAGAAATCAATGTTCATGCCATCAGGCTGGAGGCTACCCAGCCAGTACATAAGGTGTTGTTCCTCCAACCTGAGTTTGGATTCATTTTGACAGTAGAGGAGGCCATGGATAGACATATCAGAATGGGAATGGGATGTGGAATTAAAGTGTGTGGCCACTGGGAGATCCTGCTTTCTCTGGCGGACAGAGCGTAGGTGTTCAGCGAAACGGTCTACCAGTCTGCATCGGGTCTCACCAATATATAAAAAACCACACCGGGAGCACCGGATACAGTATACCACACCAGCCGACTCACAGGTGAAGTGTCGCCTCACCTGGAAGGACTGTCTGGGGCCCTGAATGGTGGTGAGGGAGGAAGTGTAAGGGCAGGTGTAGCACCTGTTCTGCTTACAAGGATAAGTGCCAGGAGGGAGATCGGTGGGAAGGGATGGGGGAGTCGCATAGGGAGCAATCCCTACGGAAAGCAGAAAGATGTGCTTAGTAGTGGATCTTGGGTAGGAGGTGATCCCACTAAGGAGTACCAGGCCACTGTCTCCTATACCATCACCAACCTTATCAGCTCTGGGGATCTCCCATCCACTGCCACCAACCTCATAGTTCCCACACCCCGCACTTCCCGTTTCTACCTCCTACCCAAGATCCACAAACCTGCCTGTCCAGGTAGACCTATTGTCTCAGCTTGCTCCTGCCCCACTGAACTCATTTCTGCATACCTTGACACTGTCTTATCCCCCCTTGTTCAATCTCTTCCCACCTATGTTCGTGACACTTCTCACGCTTTGAATTTTTTCAATGATTTTAAGTTCCCTGGCCCCACCGCCTTATTTTCACCATGGATGTCCAGTCCCTATATACCTCCATCCCCCACCCGGATGGTCTCAAAGCTCTACACTTCTTTTTGGATTCCAGACCTAACCAATTCCCCTCTACCACCACTCTCCTCCGTCTAGCGGAATTAGTTCTTACTCTCAATAAATTCTCCTTTGGATCCTCCCACTTCCTCCAAACCAAGGGTGTAGCCATGGGCACCTGCATGGGTCCCAGTTATGCCTGCCTTTTTGTTGGCTTTGTGGAACAGTTCATGTTCCAAGTCTATACGGGTATCCATCCCCCTCTTTTCCTTCGCTACATCGAGGACTGCATTGGCGCTGCCTCCTGCACGCATGCTGAGCTCGTTGACTTTATTAACTTTGCCTCCAACTTTCACCCTGCCCTCAAATTTACCTGGTCCATTTCTGACACCTCCCTCCCCTTTCTTGATCTTTCTGTCTCCATCTCTGGAGACGGCTTATCTATTGATATCTACTATAAGCCGACAGACTCTCACAGCTACCTGGACTATTCCTCTTCCCACCCTCTCTTGCAAAAATGCTATCCCCTTCTCACAATTCCTCCGTCTCCGCCGCATCTGCTCTCAGGATGAGGCTTGTCATTCCAGGACAAAGGAGCTGTCTTCCTTTTTTAAATAAAGGGGCTTCCCCTCTTCCACCATCAACTCTGCTCTCAAACGCATCTCTCCCATTTCCCACACATCTGCCCTCACCCCAGCCACCCGCCATCCTACTCGGGATAGGGTTCCCCTTGTCCTCACCTACCACCCTACCAGCCTCCAGGTCCAACGTATAATTCTCCATAACTTCCGCCACCTCCAACGGGATCCCACTACCAAGCACACCTTTCTGTTTTCCATAGGGATCGCTCCCTATGCGACTCCCTTGTCCACTCGTTCCACCCCCCCCCCCATCCCTTCCCACTGATCTCCCTCCTGGCACTTATCCTTGTAAGCAGAACAGGTACTTCCTCCCTCACCACCATTCAGGGCCCCAGACAGTCCTTCCAGGTGAGGCGACACTTCAACTGTGAGTCGGCTGGTGTGGTATACTGCGTCCGGTGCTCCCAGTGTGGCCTTTTATATATTAGTGAGACCCGATGCAGACTGGGAGACCGTTTCGCTGAACACCTACGCTTCGTCCGCCAGAGAAAGCAGGATCTCCCAGTGGGCACACATTTTAATTCCACGTCCCATTCCCACTCTGATATGTCTATCCATGGCCTCCTCCACTGTCAAGATGAATCCAAACTCAGGTTGGAGGAACAACACCTTATATACTGGCTGGGTAGCCTCCAACCTGATGGCATGACCATTGATTTCTCTAACTTATGTTAATGCCCCTCCTCCCCTTCTTACTCCATCCCTGACATATTTAGTTGTTTGTTTCTTTTCTCTCTCTCTGCCCATCACTCTGCCTGTTCTCCATCTCCCTCTGGTGCTTTCCCCCCTCCCCCTTTCTTTCTCCTGAGGCCTCCCGTCTCATGATCCTTTCCCTTCTGCAGCTCTGTCTCACTTTCGCCAATCACCTTCCCAGCTCTTAGCTTCATCCCACCCCCTCCGGTCTTCTCCTATCATTCCGCATTTCCCCCTCCACCCACTAGGTTCAAATCTCTTACTATCTTTCCTTTCAGTTAGTCCTGATGAAGGGTCTCGGCCCGAAACGTCAACAGTGCTTCTCCTTATAGATGCTGCCTGGCCTGCTGTGTTCCACCAGCACTTTGTGTGTGTTGTTTGAATTTCCAGCATCACAGATTTCCTCGTGTTTGCTGATGACATGAACATCGATTTCTTGAACTTCTGGTAATGGCCTCCCTCATTACAATTCCCCATCCCCTTTTCCCTCATCTCATCACCTTCCTCCTCCAGCCCTGTATCTCTTTCACCAATCTACTTCCCAGCTCTTTACTTAATCCTTTCCCCTTCTGGTTTCACCTATTAATGTGTTTCTCTCTCCTCCCCGCCCTTTAAATCTACTCCTCAACATTTTTCTACAGCCCAGCCAAAGGGTCTCGACTAGAAACATCGACTGCACTCTTTTCCATAGATGCTGTCTGGCCCCCTGAATTCCTCCAGCGTTTTGTGTATGTTGCTTGGATTTCCAGCATCTGCAGATTTTCTCTTGTTTGTGACTAAGGCAAAGGTGATTGGTGTGAAAAGGGCCAAGGTAACCTTAAAGTGTAGGACAGATACAGTGAGATCCAGCATATTAGTAACCTGATATAATGCCTTAATGATGTATTCAGTTTTTTCCTCATCATTGATATGTTGCGAATAATTTACTTATATCAACCACCAACTTATAGAAATTAGTAATTTCAGTATTAATTTTGTCAATTATTTTATTAAAGCCTGTGATTTTGATAAATCAATGTCTTTGGGATGAAATCAAGTTTAAAGGACACTCAAAAAAAGATAATACAGTAAGTTTTGTATTTCTTCCTCAAAGAATAGTGTTTCCATACCTACATTATTGATGCTGCTCTCACCTACATCTCCTCCATTTCCAGAACACCCACATTCGCCCTATCTTTCTGCCGCCTTAACAGTGGAAGTTCCTTTTGTCCGTACCTAAAACCCTTAAGCCTCTGCATCCAACACATCACCTTCCACAACTTCTACCATCTCCAAAGGGATCCTACCACTTTATGTCCACTTCCCTCCACTTTCCCCAGGGATTGATCACTCCATGATTACTTTGACAATTTATCCCTCCCCACTAATCTCCCCCCGACATTTATCTCAGCAAGCAGCCTAAGTGCTACACCTGCCCATTCATCTGCCCCTCTCACCTCCATTCAGGGTCCAGATAGTCCTTCTGAGTGAGGCAGCACTTCATCTGAGAATCTGCTAGGATCATCTATTGTGTCCCATGCTCCCAATGTGGTGTCCTCTACATTGCTGAGACTGTCATAAACTGGGGGACTGCTTTGCCAAAAACTGCACTTTGCCAGTGACTAAGCATTTTAATTCCAATTCCCATTCCCACTTCAAAATGTCAATCCATGGCCTCTCTTCTCACCTGCCTATCACTTCCCCCGGGTCCCATTCTCCTACGGTCCACTCCCCTCTCCTATCAGATTCCTCCTTCTGCAGACTTTGAACCTTTCCATCCACCTGGCTTCACCTATCACCTTCTAACTATCCTCCCTACCCTCCTCTGACCTTTTTATTCTGGCATCTTCCCTTTTCTTTTTCAGTCCTGAAGAAGGCTCTTGGCCCAAAATGTCAACTTATTATTCACTGCCATCGACATTGCCAGGTCTGCTAAGTTCCTCCAGCATTCTGTATGCGTTGTTTTGGATCTCTAGCATCTGCAGACCTTCTCATGTTTATGATCACTGTAAACATAATGTGATCTGATTGATGGGAAGAACTTAACTATTTTCTGCACACCTGGTATCATCTTTAAAATAACCTCAACCATAACTGAAAACTATGCTAAAATAAAATGCTATAACACAAAATACCAGATACTTCTATGATTTACAATAAAAGCTATTAAGCTGAAGAGGCAATATTTCTGTGATTCACAATGGATGACTGCAGTTGCTGCTGGTTTTAAACTGTTTTGACAGAGACCTCAAACAATTTTGGCAAACTAATGACTTCAGATATACACCAGCTTGTTTTCGCACAAATTGTTTGGTTTTGACAAGAAAACATTTGATTTGTTGCATGCCTATCCTGTTTAAAAACTTCTAGCTCTGAAAAGTATTGTCAACTTAAACCAAGGCTGTCTGTAACACTAATGCATCTGTACTAGATACTATCGTGTTCAGGAGCAATTGACTGAACTTCAGAAAATCAAAGCATTTGAGATATTACCTCAAACAAAACAGAGTGAACATCTGTTTCCCATTTTCTTGTGGTGGAGATAAAAACTGAAGATGTGTTTCATTAACAATTTACAGGGGAACATCTTTACTGATTCTGAAACTTGGCATAATTTCCATGTTCTAATCACTGGTGAGCTGCAGTGTTCATGCTAGGATATCAAAGTTCAAAGTAAATTTATTATCAAAGTACATATATATCACCAAATACAACCCTGAGATTCATTTTCTTATAAATAAATCCAACACCCATTGTAGAATCAATAAAAGACTGCATCCAACAGGGTGGAGACCCAATGTGCAAAAGTTAACAAACTATGCAAATACAAAAAAATAAAAAATAAATGAGCAATAAATATCAAGAAGATGACATAAGAGTCCTTGAAAGTGAGTCCATAGGTTGTAGGAAAATTTCAGTGATGGGGCAAGTGAAGTTGAGTGAAGTTATCCCCTCTGGTTCAAGACCCTGATAGATGACGGTCCTGAACTGTTCCTGAAGCTGGTGGTTTGAGTCGAGATGCTCCTAAACCTTCTTCCTGATGGCAGTTGTGAGAAGAGAGCATGATCTGGGTGGTGGGGGTCCCTGATAATGGATGCTGCTTTCCTGCAACAGTGCTCTTTGTGAATGTGCTTAGTAGCGTAGAGGGCTTTACAGTGATGGGCTGGGCTGTATCTATGACTCTTTGTAGGATTTTCCATTCAAGGGCATTTGTGTTTGTAGGATTTTCCATTCAAGGGCTGGTCAGTACTCTCTCCACCACACATCTATAGAAGTTTGTCAACATTTTAAATGTCATGCTGAATTTTCAAAAATTTCTAAGGAATTGCACTTATGTGCTGGGTCCAGGACAGGTCCTCAGAAATGATAACACTGAGGAGTTTAAAGTTGCTAACCATCTCCACTTCTGATTCTCTGTTGAAGATTGGCTCATGGACCTCTGGTTTCCTCCTCCTGAAGTCAATAATCATCTCCTTGGTCTTGCTGACACTGAGTGAGAGATTGCTGTTGTGGCACCACCGCACCAGATTTTCAGTCTTCTTCCTATACGCTGATTCATCACCACCTTTGATTCGGCCAGTGACAGTGGTGTGTTTTCAGCAAACCTAAGTATGGCATTGGAGCTGTGCTTAGCCACACAGCCGTAAGTGTATACATACTTCTGTCAGTCTTCAGTGAACCGAAACCCACTAAACAAACATATTGAATTTGAGGTGAAACTCTAGAACCTTGAATTTCTTAAGCCACTCCATTATCTCAAAGTTCATGCCATTAAAATTGAAGATGCAGCTTGAATAGGGAAACTCATCTATTGATACCAGCAGGTCTATATTTTTAAATACGCCATGGACATCTAAATGCTCATACAATTAAACTGTTTTATAAACTTCAATAATTAATGCCATGCTTTTGTGTAATCCAGTACAGAGGAAATGGGGGATGGAGGAACAGGCAATAGTAGAAAATGAGCTGGGAGATTTGTCAGAAAGCACAAGTTTGGGAACATATGAAGTGTTGAAAGAGATGTCAAGGTTACTTAGGAAAAAATTCTGTAGTGACGTAGTGGCTGCAGACTTCATTAGGAGCAATTGTTATATCAACCAGAATCATATACCTATTGGATAAAGTATTAAAGGGACACTGCTGTGTATGTGTGTGGGTGAGAGGGAGGAATGGGGCTTGTCTGTCGCTGTTGTTTGGTTCCTTGTTGTTGCTGTTTTATTGTGTCCTGTGTTGCTCTGCCAACTATTATGGGTGTGCTTTGTTGGTGTGTGTTGGTTGGTAACACAAATTGCGTATTTCACTATGTTTCAATGTACATGTGATAAATAAACATGAATCTTGTGATCTTGTGAATCTTACCGAAAGAAGCAACTAAAGCCAAATCAAGAACTTCGAAGCTGATGCCACCACAGAAAAAGCACCAATGAAACTCCACAACAATAGAGATAGTTACTCTGTATGTAGGGAGTCTTGGAAGGAGACTGGATGTGAGATTTGGAGCTCTGTCCAGACAAGATTAAGATTGTGCACTTGAGTTCAGTTTAGCGTAATGAACATAGAACATAGAAATCTACAGCACATTACAGGCTCTTTGGCCCACATTGTTGTGGCGATCATGTAACCTACTCTAGAAACTGCCTAGAATTTTCCTACTGCATATCCCTCTATCTTTCTAAGCTGCACACAGAGCTCACATACAATCTGGATCAATGTTACCTAGCATATGTCGAGGAACCACAAGACATTGCCTGGTAATACAGTATTTCCATCATTTAAGCATTGAATGATTAAATAATGATTGAAATGTTTGTTCTCTCTGTGGAAAAAGAATATACACAAAGAAGCAATGTACTAAATGATTAGCGTGCAAGGTATTGCTGTATAATATTTGCTTATTTTGGAAATGTCTGCACAGTGAGCAACTTCCAAAAACTTACTTCCAATCTTTTTCTGCACATATTTTTAGCATTAATCTTTTCTAATTTTGATCAAATGTTAATCAATGCTGCACTTTCTGTGCTTATTTATTGTCTAAAACCATGTGAGAAAATAAACCTGAAGAGACCATTCACTGTAAAAGAAATCATCAGGAAATTAATATGGAGAATTCAAAGGTGGGATGGAAAGCTCCCTCCATCATCTGTGCTAAAAATGGAAAATTAAGATTATCTAATCTACTCTAAGGATTAGATCTTGTGTGGAAGTGAGTTAACTTTAATCTGAGTCTGTTATGTCAGCTGTTATGTAGCTTTACTCTTCTTGAAGGAAGGTATATTGGATAATTAGGGCTAAATATATCAACAGGGTAAGAAGGAATGAAGCAAGGAGATACCCGAGGTTAAAGAAAAATATCAATGACCAAGATTTGGTGTGGAAATATTAACAGATCTCTTTCTATCTGCCAAGGTTTCCTCATTAATTATCAACTTGACAATAAATGTTGTGGGCAGTTGCTTGAGGTAGTTCTTCCATTTTCACTTCTGTGTTATGCATGTGTGAAATTGCTGCAATTTTCACCCTCATTCCCTGCTTAAAATGGGACATTAGCTTGAATAACTTGGACAAGTTTACATTTGACATAACAATAGCATCTCCGTTTATTTTAATGGATCTAACTGCCAAGAGGGACTAAGGTAAGTTATCCAGTTTAATAACAACTGACTTGGAGGTTTACATTCAATTTCAATAATACCACTTGCAGCATAGGACTGTTTGAAGATAATTTACTAAGTTTGAGTTCTTATCCAAATAGATTAGGTTAGATGATTTTATAGATTGGTCTTTGTAAGATTACTACCTTACCTAATTGCTTGATGATTGTTTCTATTTTGTTTCTTCTATTCAGCTCTATTGTGTTATTTCTTTCCCTTCTTTAGCTTTGAGGTAGTGTTACTACCTCTGGGTCAAAAGGCAGTCAGAGTCCTGATGTGGAATTTTCTGTTATCCAAGATTAATAACCTTATTGGCAGGCATATAAGAATATGGAAGCAATCACGAATGGAGTACTCCTACAATGGATTGTCAAGTTGTTAATCAGTCTGTTAACTATCCTACCACTTTTAATTGTTCTGGAAGAGAAACCCACAAATACTGCTTTTCCTTGTGTATTTGCATGGAGCATTTTTAGCCCAGCATTTCCAGCATCTGCGTTTCAAGGAAAAAAAAGCATTAGTCCCAACTAAATGGCAGTTGTCATTTGCAATTGACAAACTAGTCCAAACTAAACGTTTCATAACCACATTAAAATGGCCACCTGTTTTAATTCTACTTCCCATTTTCATTCCAACATGTCAGTCCGTGGTCTCCTCTACTGCCACAAAGAGGCCACTCTCAGCCTGTCAGACTGAACATTGATTTCTCTTATGGTAATTTCTACCCATTTCCCCTTTTCTCTTTTACTAGTCCCCATTCTGTCTCCCTCTTATCCCTTCTGTTCTCCTCAACTACCCATCATGTCTTTCTGGTGACCCTTGTCCTGTCTTTTCTCCCATCGTGCATTCCCATCTCCTTCCACCTATCACCTCCCAGCTTCTTACTTATCTCCCCTCCGCAATCCACCCACCTAGCCCCTCACATGTTTCACATCCCCCGCCAGCTTGTACACCTTACCCTCCTGCCACCTTTCTGGTTTCTGTTCCCTTCCTTTTCCAGTTCTAATGAAGGGTCTCTGCCTGAAACATTGACAGTTTATTCTCCCTCATGGATGCCTGGCCTGCTGAGTTTCTCCAGCATTTTGAGTGTTTTGCTTAAGTGTTTCATTAAAACTACAAAACAGGTTAGGCCAGAAAGCCCAACCATACTTAGCAGTGATTTTTTTTCCTGGATTGTTTACTGAGCAAATCAAACCAATAATGAAAATTTAGTGGTGTAGACTGGAACTGATTTTGGTCAGAGGTTTGTGCCTTGGGATGGTCCCACAGCAGTAGATGACCACAGAAGAGATCACTAAAGAGAAGAGTCTGAGACACAGAATCCCAGAGAACACTGGGAATAATGAGCATCCTGAACATGGGAGCTGTGGGAAGTTCCAAACACACTGGAACTGTTGGGAATGAGAAAATTTGTGGTACTGTATATTTATACCTGTTATTTATGTATTCCCATATGTAAACATATTCACATATTGTACAATGAGTTTGTTTTTTTAAAGCAATACAGTATATAAATAATATCTAAACATTATGTTCAGCTGAAGTAACATAATATGTGCCATGCTTCAATCAGTTGGCAGCTATAACGAAAAACATATTTCTTTGAAATTTCTCGATTAATTGAATTCTACGTTCTCCACAGTATGAGAACCCACAGTATGCAACAATGATGTTAAACTTGCGTATTTTGGTAAAATATGTTGTTTAATATTTTGGTTTTATTGAGAAAGATAAAATTAGATGTTGGCAAGGAAATATCAAACTTCAGAACATTATAAATTAATCTATAAGCAAATGTAATGAGCCTTGATAAAACAAAAATCTCTTACCGGAAAACATATGTAAATATCAGCTAGTATTAAATACCTTCTCAGATCTAAAGTTGTAACATGAAAATTTGTTTTATTTATTTTTCAGATTTTGATCAACCCTTTCAGAAAAGTAGGAATAAGCTTAAGAGCCAATTTATTGTACCAACGTTATATTTAAACTAAACACATTTTAAGGATGTCCAAGATTCACGATTGTTTAATGTCATTTCCAGTACACAAGTGTAAAGGAGAACAAAATAATTGTTATTCCGAAACTGATGCAGCACATAAAACACACAAGGTAAAGAACACTATAATAATAAAAACAGAATCAATATAAATATATAAGATAGCTTATATACATAGATTGATTGTATGTCTGTAAAGTGATGCTAGGCACAGGTGTGTCTGCACATAAGGTGAATGTCAGGAAATGATAAAGTAGCCGTGGTTGGGGCTGTGGAGGAGTGGGTTAATGGGTGGAGGTGTTGATCAGTCTTACTGCATGTGGAATGTAACAGTTTTTGAGTCTGGTGGTTCTGACATGGATGCTACGGAGCCTCCTCCCTGATGAGAGTGTGACACACACGAGCAGGGTGGGTGGGATCCTTCACTCTGTTACTGGCCCTTTTCTGGCACCTTTCTGCACATATGTCCTTGATGGAAGGTAGGCTGATGCTGGAAATGTGTTGGGTAGTTTTGACTGCCTGTTGTAGAGTTCTCCTGTCCACCACAGTACAGCTTCCGTACCGCACAGTGGTGCAGCTTGTTGGGGTGCTCTCTACTGCGCGTCTATAGAGTACCATGAGTTCAGCCTCCTCAAATCAGAGTTTTCCAGATGGTGTAGAATGTGCCCTGGCAAACTGAGAGATCGGGAGATGCGACAGCTCTCAGGGAAGCGAGAACTGGGCTTTCCTGCTCCATCAGGAAGACGGAATGGGAGCATCCTTGGAGAATTTACAGCCACCTGCAATACCAGAGACACGAGATGCATGTGGCAGGGAATCCAGAGGGTTACAGACTGTAAGTCTACCTTGTGCATCAGTGACCAGGATGCTTCACCCTCTGAGAGGCTGACTGTTTTCTATGCCTGGTTTGTGGAACAAAGAGCTGGTGAGGAAGGCACCCCCACCCCCTGGGGAAAAGACTCTCTGGCTGAAGCTGAGGTGAGTAAAACACTGGCCAGAGCCAACCCTTGCAAACTGCTGGCCTGATAATATACCAGGTCGGGTTCTGGAAGACTGCGCAGCCCAGCTGACAGGGGTGCTGATAGGTACAGTGGCATGAAGAAGTTTGGGCACCTCTGGTCAAAATTTCTGTTACTGTGAATGGTTAAGTGAGTAGAAGGTGAACTGATCTCCAAAAGTCATAAAGTTAAAGATGAAACGTTCTTTTCAACAGCTTAAGCAAGATTAGTGTATTATTTTTGTTTTGTATGATTTTAGAGTGAAAAAAAGGAAAGGAGCACCATGCAAAAATTTGTGCACCCCAAGAGATTTGAGCTCTCGGATAACTTTTACCAAGGTCTCAGACCTTAATTATCTTGTTAGGGCTATGACTTGTTCACAGTCATCATTAGGAAAGGCCAGGTGATGCAAATTTCAAAGCTTTATAAATACCCTGACTCCTCAAACCTTGCCCCAACAATCAGCAGCCATGGGTTCCTCTAAGCAGCTGCCTAGCACTCTGAAAATTAAAATAAATGATGCCCACAAAGCAGGAGAAGGTTATAAGAAGATTTAAGCTATAAGCGTTTTCAGGTAGCCGTTTCCTCAGTTTGTAATGTAATTAAGAAATGGCAGTTAGCAGGAATGGTGGAGGTCAAGTTGAGGTCTGGAAGACCAAGAAAACTTTCTGAGAGAACTGCTCATAGGATTGCTAGAAAGGCAAATCAAAACTCCCGTTTGACTGCAAAAGACCTTCAGGAAGATTTAGCAGACTCTGGAGTGGTGGTGCACTGTTCTACTGCGCAGCGACACCTGCACAAATATGACCTTCATGGAAAAGTTATCAGAAGAAAACCTTTCCTGCATCCTCACCACAAAATTCAGTATCAGAAGTTTGCAAAGGAACATCTAAACAAGCCTGATGCATTTTGGAAACAGGTCCTGTGGACTGACGAATTTAAAATAAAACCTTTTGGCCGCAATGAGCAAAGGTATGTTTGGAGAAAAAAGGGTGCAGAATTTATGAAAAGAACATCTCTCCAACTGTTAAGCACAGAGGTGGATCGATCATGCTTTGGGCTTGTGTTGCAGCCAGTGGCATGTGGAAAATTCCACTGGTAGAGGGAAGAATGAATTCAATTAAATACCAGCAAATTCTGGAAGCAAACATCACACCATCTCTAAAAAAGCTGAAGATGAAAAGAGGGTTCTATAACAGGATAATGATCCTAAACACACCTCAAAATCCACAATAGACTACCTCAAGAGGGCCAAGCTGAAGGTTTTGCCATGGCCCTCACAGTCCCCCGACCTAAACAACATTGAAAATCTGTGGGTAGACTTCAAAAGAACAGTGCATGCAAGACAGCCCAAGAATCTCACAGATTTAGAAGCCTTTTGCAAGGAAGACTGGGCAAAAATCCTCCCAAACAAGAATTGAAAGATCCTTAGCTGGCTACAGAAAGCATTTACAAGCTGTGATACTTGCCAATGGGGGTGTTACTGATCATGCAGGGTGCCTAAACTTTTCCTTTGGGCTCGTTTCCTTTTTTGTTATTTTGAAATTGTAAAAGATGGAAATAAAAACATAATCTTGCTTAAAATATTAAAGAAATGTGTCAACTTTAACATTATGCCTTCTAGAAATCAGGTCATCTTTTACTCAGTTATTCACAGTAACAGAAATTTTGACCAGTGGTGCCTGAACTTTTTCATTCCACTGTATATTCAACATCTCTCTGGAACAATCTATTATTCCACCAGTTTTCAAGGAGGCAACCATCATTCCAGTGCTAAAGAGGGTGATGGTAACCTATCTAAATGACTATCATTATGAAATGCTTTGAGCATCTGGTCATGGAGCACATTAAAGCCTTTCTCCTAGCTACATTGGACCCATTCTAGTTTGCTTATCACTCAAGTTGATCCACTGATGATGCAATACATTCTGCCCTCCACTCTGCCCTGTCCCACCTGGAGTCTCCTATGCCAGACTGCCGTTTATAGACTGCTGTTCAGTGTTCACCACCATCATACCCCAGAAACTGGAATAGAAACTGTTCTTGCTGGGTCTCAACACCTCCCTCTGCAATTGGACATTGGACTATAGTCAGTCTCTGTCTTAAATACACCTAACGATCTTCCCTCCACGGCTGCCTATGGTAACAATTTCCACAAATTCACCACCCTCTGGCTAAAGAAATTTTTCCACATCTCTGTTTTAAATGGTTGCTTCTCTATCCTGAGGCTGCACCCCCTTGTCCTAGACTCCCCCACCATGGGAAACATCCTTCCACATCTACTCTGTCTAGGCCTTTCAACATTTGAAAGGTTTCAATGAGACCCCCTCCCCAAACCTTCTAAATTCCAGTGAGTACAGGCCCAGAGCCAGCAAATGGTCCTCATATGATAACCCTTGCATTCCTGGACTCATTCTAGTGAGCCTCCTCTGAATCCTCTCCAATGCCAGCACATCTTCTCTTAGATAAGAAGGCCTAACCTTTTCACAATACTCAAAGTGAGGCCTCACCAGTACCTTACAGAGCCTCAGCATCACATCCCTGCTGTTACATTCTAGACCTCTTGAAATGAATGCTAACATTGCATTTGCCTCTTCACCACTGTCTCAACCTACAAGTTAATCTTTAGGATGTTCTGCACAAGGACTCTGAAGAGCATGACCATGCATTTTTCCAACATTGTATTTCATTTGCCACTTTCTTGCCCATACTCCTAATCTGTCTAAGTCCTTCTGCAGCCTTCCTGTTTCCTCAACGCTAACCCCTTCCACCAATTTTTGCAACAAAGCCATCTATTCCATCATCTAAATCATTGATATACAGCATTAAAAGAAATGGTTCCAACGCTGAACCTTGCGGAACACCATTAGTCACTGGCAGCCAACCAGAAAAGGATTCTTTCAGCCAATGCTCTACCCATGCCAGTAATTTTCCTGTAATACTATGGGCTCTTAACTTGGTAAGCAGTCTTATGTGTGGCTTCTGTCAAAGGCCTTCTGAAAGTCCAAATATACAACATCTACTGCATCCTCTTTATCTATCCTACCTGCATTCTCCTCAAAGAATTGCATCAAATTCATCAGGCAAGATTTTCCCTTAAAGAAATTATACAGACTTTATCCTATCTTGTCCTGTGTCACTCCATCACCTCATCCGTAACATTTGACTCGAACATTTTCCCAACCACTGAGGTCTGGCTAACTGGTCTATAATTTATTTTCTGCTGCCTTCCTTCTTTCTTAAAGAGTGGAGTGACATTTGCAATTTTCCAGTCCTCTGGCACCATGTCCGAGTCCAATGATTTTTGAAGATCATTATTAATGCCTCCACAATCTCTACTGCTACCTCTTTAAGAACCGTAGAGTGCAGTTCATCTGGTGACTTAAGCACATATAGGTCTTTCAGTTTTTTGAGCGCCTTCTGCATTGTAATAGTAACTATACTTATTTATCTTCCTTCACACTCTTCAACACCTAGCACACTGCCACAGTCTTCCACAAGATACTCATTTAGTTCATCTGCCACCTCCTTGTCCCTGTTATTATTCTTTAGCTTCATTTTCTAGTGGTCCTATATCCACTCTCATCTCTCTTATTTTACTATTCTTGAAAAAGCTTTTTCTATACACCTTGATATTGTTTGCAAGCTTGCTTTCATATTTAATCTTTTTCCGCCTAATGATTCTTCTAGTTTCTTTCTGTAGGTTTTTAAATGCTTCCCAATCGTCAATCTTCCTGCTAATTTTTGCTTTGTTGTATGCCCCCTGTTACGTATTCAGGCAACAATAAATATATGAGTTCGGCAAGGGTATTTTATAACAAACAACACAGAAAACAAACCCCCCAAAAGTAAACAAACACTAACGTAACCGGAAACAACTGCGGTGAGGCAGCTCAAACAGTTCTTAAAGCGATATTGCAGAAACAGTTCTTTAAAGTGGTATTGCCAAAAGTTCGATATGCTCACAGTCCATTTAAAAGGAGAGACTTTATAAGATGATTTAAATTCTCTTTCACGTCGCTTGGCTTCGATCCCCGACGTCGAACTTCCCACGAAGAATTTATGAAATGAAACGGCTTAAAGGCACTGACCTTTCCTTCCTCACTATCTTCAATCCTTTCTGGTACCCAGGGATTAACACGAAGATAGTCAACAAAATCCTTCCAAATAAGGATCAAACAAAGGTCGAAACCCGTTTCACCGTAGAAAGCGATTCTCCTCGATCTTTAACACCCGAACTTCGATCTTCACTCTCCACTGTCTCGAACTAGCAGAATCGTAAAGAACCTGCTGGCAATGACCTTTTAAACTTTAGGCATTAGATAAAAACTTCATCCTTCAACTAAACTGCGTCATCACTTAAAACACGCAGTAGCATGAAGTCAACTTGGCAAATCCAGCCACGAACTGCCCCTCTTCACAGGGTGGGGTCTACCTTTTATAACCTGTAAAAAAAACCTGTCACATGATCTCTACTGGCGGGAAAATGACGTCACTCCACCATCACAAGACCATCACCTCAAGTCTAGTATAGCTTCAACCCCAGTCACGTGACAAGGTCACCACTGTCATGTGTCACGAGTACATAACACCCCTCTTTTGCTTTTACGTTAGTTTTGACTTCCCTTGTCACCCACAGTTGTACTATTTTACCATTTGAGTATTTCTTAGTTTTTAGAATACATCTTTCCTGAACTTTCCTTGTTTTTACCAGAAACTCCAGCTACTGCTGCTTTTCTGTCATCCCTGCCAGCATCTTCTTCCAATTTACTTTGGCCAAATCCTCTCCCATACCACTGTAATCTCCATTCCTCCATTGAAGTACTGCTATGGCAGACTTTACTTTCTCCCTATCAAATTTCAATTTGAAAATCATATTGTGATCACTACCTCATAAGGGTTCCTTTACTTTAAGCTCTCTAATTGCCTTCAGTTCATTACATAACACCCAATTCAGTATAACTGATCTCCTAGTAGGCACAATGACAAGTTGCTCTAAAAAGCCATCTCATAGGCATTCAACAAATTTACTCTCTTGCGATCCGTTATCAGTCTGATTTTCCCAATCGACCTGTGTGTTAAAATCTCCCATGACTATCGTAACATTGCCCTTTTGACACGCCTTTTCTATTTCCTGTTGTAATCTGTGGTCCACATCCCAGCTACTGTGGGGAGGCCTGTATGTAACTGCCATCAAGGTCCTTTTACCCTTACAGTATCTTAACTCAACCCACAAGGATTCAACAACTTCTGATCCTATGTCACATCTTCCTACTGATTTGATCCCATTCTTTATCAGCAGAGCCAAGCCACTCCATTTGCTTACCGTCCTAATTTTGGACATTTCGCTCCCAACTACAACCATCCTTCAACTACGATTCAGTAATGGCCACAACATCATACTGAAGAATCTGTAAAACTGCAACAAGATTATCCACCTTATTTCTTATACTTTGTGCATTGAGATATAACACTTGGAATACTGCATTAGCTACCCTTTTTGATTCTGCATCTGTATTACACTGACACTCACACTGCTGGCTGCAATTTTGTTCTATCATTTGCCTGCCCTTCCTAACGGTTTGACGGCACTCTATCTTTGGTTTTTTACCATCTGTCCTATCCTGAGTCCCTTCACTCTGGCTTCCATCCCCCCCCCCCCCAACAAGTTAGTTTAAACCCTCCCCAACAGCTCTAACAAACCTGCCTGCAAGAATATTGGTCCCCTTCAGGTTCAGGTGCAAACCATCCCTTTTGTACAGGTCAACTACCCCCAATGATACAAGAACCTGAAGCCCTGCCCCCTGCACCAGCTTCTCAGCCATGTATTTATCTGCCAAATCATCCTGTTTCTACCCTCACTGGTGCGTGACACAGGAAGCAAACCAGAAATTACTACCCTGGAGGTCCTGCTTCTCAGCTTTCTGAATTCTCTCTTCAGGACCTCTTTGTTTTCCCTTCTTATGTCATTGTTACCAAAACATACCAAGACATCTGGCTGTTTCCCCTCCCTCTCCAAAATGCTGCCGATGTGATCCGAGATGTTCCTGACGCTGGCACCAAGGAGGCAGTGTATCATCTGGATGTCCTGTTCACACCTAAAGAATCTCCTGCCTGTTCTTCTGATTATTGAATCCCCAATCACTACCACTCTCCTCTTCTCCCTCTTCCCCTTCTGCTCCAAGGACCCAGGCTCAGGAACAGTAACCTGGTCTCTGTGACATTCTGCTGGGAGGTCATCCCCCACAACCGTATCCAAAACAATATATTTATTATTGAACAGAATGGCTACAGGGGTGCTCTATGCTAAATGGCTATTCACCATCCCATTTTCTCTCCTGTCAGTCACCCAGCTACCTGCCTCCTGCAACTTTGGGGTGACTACTTCCCTGTAACTGTGGTCGATGATCTCCTCACACTTCTGTATGAGTCGAAGGTCATCCAGCTGCAGCTCCAGATCCCCAACATGGTCTTCAAGGAGCTGCAGCTGGATGCACTTCACACAGACACCGTTCCCTGGGTGACTCCGGGTCTCCCAGGACCCCAACATCCAGCATGCAGAACACACAATGGCCATTTAAACTAAACTAAGTAGTCCTGACACAGTAGGAAAAAAGGAAAACTTAAAGAAACTTACCCAGACAACTTACCCAGGGCCTCTTCTGAGCCAAAGCCTCCTTTGAGCCAAAGCCTGACATGCCCCCTTGATGCACCATCAATAACTCTCTGAGACGTGAGGCGAGATATTGGCTTTTACTGACTGGAAGAAAGAACAAGCAGTAATTGTCCACCATACTACATCCTGGAGACTGAGGGCAGGGCTCAGGCCTCAATCGCCTTTATACCAGGGTCTGTGGGAGGAGCCACAGGAGCAGTCAGCGGGGGGGGGGGGGGCGTGTCCAGACAGGTATATGTAGTTCACCACACCCCTCAAACCCCTGCCCCATTCCCAACAATGGCTACTCTGCTTGTCCTTTCTGTACTTTTATTTACTGCTCTCTGCGATTCTCTGGCTACTGACTGGGTTGCCAGAGTGACATCAAACACCCATAAACCTCTCATTCTAAATGAGCGCTGCTGAACTGCGAGAAACCTCCTCTCTGTGCCAACCCCAAAACTGATTGTGATACCAGATTGACTGTATTTTGTTTGTATTTACTATGAAGGACATTGATGCTAGGAATTTTTGAGGAGTCATGGAATTATGTGACTATAGTAACTATTAATTCAACTGAGAGCTAGTCCTCTTTATGTAAATTATAAGCAGTAATAAGTTAAGAGTTCAAAGAGCAGCTTTGCAAACACCCCACGCTGTCTACAGAGCACAGGCCACTGTCCTACAGCAGGGGGCTGAATGCTAAGAGCTATGGTTTGCAAAGGTGTTCAGGTCTTGATGAATCAGGACACTGAACTCCAGTTGTTTGCATGATTTCTATTTTTCTGCACAATTTTTAGCTTGACAATCTTTTTAAATTGGTTCTGTTGGGCTTCTTTGTTTTATGGCTGCCTGTAGGGAGATGAATCTCAAGGTTCTATATAATATGTACTTTGATAATAAATGTTCTTTGACTTTGAATTTGATGTGCATCAGCCAAGCATTAGACAATGGGGTTAGGTTAATTGGCATGCATCAAACCAAGCAACTACAGCTTAAGTTAGTTATAACCAAGTTCAAGGAAGCCTGCAGATCCGACTGATGTTGTCACTTAGAATATCAAACATAGTCACAGGTATAGCTGATCTATCAATAGCTGGGGCAGTTGTGTACTCAGAGAGTCAGCCCTCATAATACCAATGTTGGGCATCTGGGTTCTCTGTCCTCAGTTTTTAGACAGTCTATGTGAATTAATTTGTATCAGCAAAGGTGCTTGAACCTTAGAGGTGTCATTCTTCCACTGTAAATATGTACTTCAGAGGAACTATTTGTCAGATTCAAAAATCTCATTGAGATGAAGCCACTCTCAGGTTGGAGGAACAACACCTTATATTCCGTCTGGATAGCCTCCAGCCTGATAGCATGAACATTGATTCATTGATTTCTCTAACTTCCATTAATGCCCCTCCTCTCCTTCTTACCCTGTCCCTATTTATCTATCTATCCATCTATCTATTTATTTTTATTATATATTTTTTCCATTTTTTCTCTCTTTTTCCCTATCACAATAACTCCTTGCCTGGTCTCCATCTTCCTCTGGTGCTCCCCCCCTTTCTTTTTTCCAAGGCCTTCTGTCCTATGATACTTCCCCTTCTCTAGCCTTGTATCCTTTTTGCCAATCAACGTTCCAGCTCTTAGCCTCATCCCTCTCCCTCCTGTCTTCTCCTATCATTTTGGATCTCCCCCTCCCCCTCCCCTTTCAAATCTCTTACTATCTCTTCTTTCGATTAGTCCTGACAAAGGGTCTCGGCCCGAAACGTCGACAGTGCTTCTCCCTATAGATGCTGCCTGGCCTGCTGTGTTCCACCAACATTTTGTGTGTGTTGTTGCTTGAGTTTCCAGCATCTGCAGATTTCCTCATGTTGACTGATGAGAATAGCAAGCATTACGTTGTGCTGGAGGAACCCCTGGGGCAGGCAACAGCTGTCAGCGGGGGAGGGATGTGATATCGGGGAAGAGGTGTTGGTGATGTTTCAGTTTGAGATCCTGCATCAGAACTAAGAGTGTAGAGGGGAGAGTGAATAACGGGGAGAGGGGGCGTGGTGAGCTGGGAATCTGGAGGACTGAGAAGGATTGAGGGACAGTGGGTAGAAAGAGCCAGGAGTGGGAGGGGGATGAGTGGATTTGAGAGTCAGAAGCAGATGGGATCTGAAGAAGCAGACAAGGCCAAAAAAGGCAGGTGGATCCAGGTGTGGGAAGGGGTTGGTGGGTGACACAATTCATTACCATCCTCTTTATAGTGACTATCTTCCCTCTCCACTCTGTCCAAGTTTGTGCTTTTGCTGCAAATTCGGGGATTTCTCTTATGAGGAAACACTATCTTATATGCCCAGTCTAAGAGCCTGGTGCCTGATGCCTTTTGTTGTCACAAAAGGATTCCAAATAGCCTCACAGGATAGGCTATGGGTAACAAAGTAAATTTTGTTAATGTGCTTTCCTCTACCACTATTTCTGGTAGTTCATTCTCAATAAGCACTTCCCTTTGCATGAAAAAAATGCCTTCCTTCAGTTAGGTCCTGGTCTGTCACTTGATGATATAGACTGGACCTCAATGTATGATACCCGAAGTGCCATGATTTTTACACAGCACATTGGAATTTGCATGATCCCGGAATGTCCTTATTTGATCTTGTAATTACAGGCCAGGAAGATCAAGGCCGTTGTCAAGAGAGCTTTGTGATTGTCATGAAACTGCAGTTGTGATCATATAAATACTTCTTGAAGTTTCTTCACAATGATTTTTCTGAGTGCTTCTTTTCAAACTTGAGGATGAGTTCCCTTACTCCTTGCCAGGGCTCAGGATACAAAAATGATTGTGTGTTCTATTGCTGATCGTAAAAACTGTGAGATAACTGCCCCTACTCCAGGAATACATTACAAACAGAGGCATATCCAAATATAAGCCCCTGTCGTGTCTCTACTGCATTGTTGAAATGTTTCTTCACCCTTTGACCAACCCCATCTTGCCTCTATTTGTAACAGCTCATGACAAACATTACTTGTCCTGAAATCTTAACTGTGTTTTCTTTGCGCTAATTCTGCCTGACTTGCTGTGTATTTCCAGCATTTTCTGTTGTTATTTCAGATTTCCAACACATGTAGTTTTTCCAGTTGTAATGCACAGGGATTTGCATTTTCTAATCGGGCCAATCCCGCCAGTCTCATCATTGTAATAACATTACTGCAGTAACACAGAGAGAACCTGATCTGTGTGCTGTGTTTATATGAGTCCAGCCATCTTAATTCCTTCTTCTTCCCCAGTCTGTCAATTTTCTCTGCTGGCAAATATTGGTAAATCAGCAGTAAGGCAAGTCAAAGGCAGGCAAACACATCAATTGCACAAAGTAAAATACTGAATTTATATTAGATGTCATTTAGATTCTGTTACACAAGCAATGCCTGGCTCATGCTTGATCCATTATGTAACATGTCATGAAATTGGTTAGCACTGTTTTTGTTCAGCTCTTTGAAATACTTTGAAACTGCACACATGGTTCTAAGTTAGATTTAGCGATCTGCAGCTCATGCCTCAGTATTCATGTTTAAAAGCTGACTTGATAGCGCGAGTTCATGATTGCTCAAATAATCCACCAACTTCCTCTTACTTCCGTCAGAAAACTGCTGGAGGTCTGATTATGATGGCGCTTGTAACTTATTGAGAACACAGTGCATGGCACTGCGCTTGTCTTCACTTGCATTTCCACCCCTTCCTCTCTCACACTAGTCAACAGCAGGTTTAAAGTTCTATAATGTATCAGAATTCCTTCATTTCATCACCTTTCCTTACGTTATGATTTCTTCATTTCATCACCTTTCCTTACCTTAGGATTTCTTACAGCCCGAAAGTACAATTTCCCAATTTCTCAGCCCTTCTCTGACTAAACATTCATTTCCTTTGACACATTGCCATTGGAACTGTCCACATGCTCTTTGTAATTTTTGGGTCTCTAACAGGGTTTTACCAAACATTTCAGACATAAAAACATAGAACATAGAAAACCTACAGCACAATACAGGCCCTTTGGCCCACAAAGTTGTGTCAAACATGTCCCTACCTTAGAACTACCTAGGCTTTACCCATAGCCCTGTATTTTTCTAAGCTCCATGTAGCCATCCAGGAGGCTATCGCTAAAAGACCCTATCGTTTCCGCTTCCACCACTGTCACTGGCAGCCCATTCCACACACTCACCACTTTCTGCGTTAAAAAACTTACCCCTGACAGCTCCTCTGTACCTACTTCCAAGCACCTTAAAACTATGCCCTCTCATGCTAGCCATTTCAGCCTTGGGGAAAAGTCTCTGACTATCCACACGATCAATGCCTCTCATTGTCTTATATACCTCTATCGGGTCACCTCTCATCCTCCGTTGCTCCAAGGAGAAAAGGCTGAGTTCACTCAACCTATTCTCATAAGGCATGCTCCCCAATCCAGGCAACATTCTTGTAAATCTCTTCTGCACCCTTTCTACAGTTTCCATATCCTTCCTATAGTGAGGCAACCAGAAATGAGCACAGTACTCTAAGTGGGGTCTGACCAGGGTCCAATATAGCTGTAACATTATCTCTCGGCTCTTAAGCTCAATCCCATGATTGATGAAGGCCAATGAAACGTTTGCCTTCTTGTAGCAGCTTTGAATGTCCTATAGACTCGGACCTCAAAATCCCTCTGATTCTACACACTGCCAAGAGTCTTACCATTAGTACTATATTCTGCCATGTCCTTATGTTTTACTGTTATATTTGTGCTTGTCTTTGACCATTTGTGGAAAACATTGGCAGCAACCGGCAGTTAAATCATCCTCCTCCCTAATTCATGTTCCAAAGTTATGTCACAAATGATAATGCAAAAATGGAAAATCTTTCCTGTTTCAGCTTTAGGAAATCTAATTATTTATTACCAACAATGCAGCTGGCATGAATTTATGTGATTTTTTTTGCAAATGATTTAATGCTCATTGAAACACTTTTTTGTTACAGTTTCTGAAATCTTGGCATTAAAACACTAATATTCTTCAATTGATACTCAAAAAGCTGGAGGGATTCAGAAGGCAAGACATCATCCAGGGATTGAAATAAATGGCCAACATTTTGGCCCAGGACTCTTCATTTAGCCTCAATGCTGCCTGACTTGCTGAGTACCTCTGGCTGTTCCGTAGTGTGTTCCTTCAAATTTCAACACCTGCAGTCTCTTTTATCACCAATAATCTGCTATACTTGCTCAGAGGCCAATCTTAGGCTGTCTTTAAAGAAAGTGAACCCTCACAAGGCGGAAAGTCCCAATGGAGTACCTGGTAAGGCTTTGAAAACCTATGCCAACCAACTGGCGGGAGTATTTAAGGACATTTTCAACCTCTCACTGCTAGGGGTGGAAGTTCCCACTTGCTTCAAAAAGGCAACAATTACACCAGTGCTTAAGAAGAATAATGTGAGCTGCCTTAATGACTATCACCTGGTAGCACTGACATCAACAGTGATTAAATGATTTGAGAGGTTGGTCATGACTGGACTGAACTCCTGCCTCAGCAAGGACCTGGACCCATTGCAATTTGCCTATCGCCACAATAGGTCAGCAGCAGATGCAATCTCAATAGCTCTTCACACAGCTTTAGACCACCTGGACAACAAAAACACCCATGTCAGCATGCTGTTCATCGACTATAGCTCAGCATTTAATACCATCGTTCCACAATCCTGATTGAGAAGTTGCAGAACCTGGGCCTCTGTACCTCCCTCTGTAATTGGATCCTCAACTTCCTAAATGGAAGACCACAATTTGTGTGGATTGGTGATAACATCTCCTCCTCACTGACGATCAACACCGGTGCACCTTAGATGTGTGTGCTTAGCTCGCTCTATGCCATTCGGTCAGCTCCATTTTGGGTACTAGCCTAGCCTATAAAGTACCCAGGACATCCTCAGGGAGTGGTATTTCAGAAAGGCAGCATCCATTATTAAGGACCGCCAGCACCCAGAGCATGCCCTTTTCTCACTGTTACCATCAGGAAGGAGGTACAGAAGCCTGAAGGCACACACTCAGCAATTCAAGAACAGCTTCTTCCTCTCTGACATCCAATTCCTGAATGGACATTGAACCCTTGAACACTACCTCACTTTTTAAATATATATTATTTCTGTTTTTGCACAATTTTTAATCTATTCAATATATGTATACATTTATCTATTTATTCATTCATCCATTTATTTATATATTTTTTTTCTTTCAAATTATGTATTGCATTGAATTGCTGCTGTTAAGTTAACAAATTTCACGTCACATGCTGGTGATAATAAACCTGATTCTGATTCTGAGCCTGGTCTTTCTCAGCTGGATGGGTGTAGAAAATGTCCTGTATAATTTCAAAGTACAGCAAGGAAGCTCTTCCCAGTAACCTGTCCAATCAACCAAAATCACTTAAACTCCAATCTGGTTATCTATATAATTGCTGTCTGTAGGATCCTATTTTACAGCGACTGCTCATTGCATATCCATCATTACAGCAGTGATTGATTTTTCAAAGGAATTGGGTGTGAAACACCTTTGGAATACATGAGGTCATGGAAACACTTATTGAATCTGGGTCTTCATTTTCCATTCCTTCTCCTTCCAAAAGAAGATATACATTTCCAGCAGCCATCTGAGAACTGCTGATGAAGGAAATCTCTCTCTTGGAAATTCTACACTCTCCTCCAGCTATGTGCCAAGAGAAGCATTTGTGTGTTTAAGTCGGTCAACCTCATTGTTGTCTCAAAGCAGTTAATTTTGTTTTGTGCATGGATCCTGCACCCTGTTCATCTTGTACCAGTAAAAGCAACCTACACTCTTCATATGCTGCCAACATTTCCGATTGCTTTCTTTGGTGTTTGGCTTGTGGGGATTGCCATTCAGACGAACAAGGATGTTTTACCTCAAGCATCTACACTTGCCAGCAACAGCAACACCATCTGAAACTAATGTAGTGGAAAGAGCTCAGTTTCTTTCTCGCACTCCTTAACAGAAATGCAGGCGCAAGCGACTGCAGATGCAGGAAAACAATACACTGAGCAGATTTGGCAAGATCTGTTGAAAAAGAAATAGAGTTAACTTCTCAGGTTAAAGACCCTTCATCAGGCCATTAACATTGGCACTACCTCTCAACATTATATTCGACCAATGGCTTCAGTACTTACATAATGAAATCATTTCTGTTTTGTGCCTACTTTAAATTAATAACAATTTTTGTGGGGGAAAACCTGATGCATGCATTTTAGTAATCATCTATGCCAAGTGTGTTTAAGAATGAGTTGTCTAATACTGTGATTCAATCTTCTCTGCCAAACTGGGTCTAGTGAGTAAGTAACCGTATTGCATCATAAAGCAAAGATGATGTTCATTGCTAAATAATAGTTAAAGAGCTTTGTGTAAAATCAGCCTGTAGTGTCCTCTCATAGGTCAATGAAGAAATGGAATAAAATTCAGCTCACATAGAGAAACCATTGTACTGTGTAGCTCTGCAGAATAGCATTTTTTGCAATTATTTTTCATCCATAAGGGTTCAATTAAAAGATACCCTGAACTCAACTTTACTGTTGTATGATGAGATTAAGTTGAAAACTGGGGGCAGAGGTGAATGGGGTGAGGGAATAAGGGAGGAGGAGAAGCAGGTGAAAAGGTTGAGGGGGGGATCTGAGAATGGAAGGCTGCATTACTGAAAAAGAAAGATTTTAAAGCTGGAATATCAGATTGTCCAAAAGTACCCAAAACTATTATTCACAAAGTAGGAAAAAAAATCTGAAAATTCAACTTGTGTGCCTGGCTTGTTAAAGTATCAATTATTGAATAGAGGAGAGGAAAGGAAGGAAAAGAGGTGCACAGGTGGAGTGAGTAACTGAGGGAAAGTGCGATAGAAGGGGAAAGAAGGAAGAGGACAGAAAGTGCGAGGGAAGGGAATGAAGGGGAAGAAAATAGGGTGAGAGAGAAAACTGGAGAAGAAGTAGACTGGAACTACCTGGAGAGGTAGTAAGGAGGGAGCAGAAGAAAGGGATAAAGATGGAGGACAAGTAGAACAGAAGGAGAAAACAAAGGAAACAGGCAATTAAAAAGGAGATATAGAAGAAAGGGGAGTTGAAGAGTAGGGTGGGCAATGAGATGGAGAGCGGGAACAAACATGGGGCATTTGAGAAATATAAAAAAGCAGAATATATATTTAAAAAAAAGTAAAGTTAGGACCACACAAAGACAATGGAGCTAGAGGAAATGGGAGAAGTACTGATGTACCTTGACCCAGCATTCACCAAAGAGAAAGACATGAAGGATAGCAAGGTCAGTAAAGGGTATGCTGAATTTCTAGGGCATAATGATGAAGGCTGGAGACAGCTGCTGGAGCGAGATAAGAAAGAACACAGAGGTTTAACAGTATGGGACTGTGATAAAGACGTGATAATGGGAAATATAAGGGGAAATGGCAGATGGAATGAAAACCACACAGAGGGGAGGGGGTCAGTGGAGGGTGAGGAGTTTGTATTGGGGAGCCTGTGTGTTTAGTGAGGAATGGGACCAGGAGGGAGAAGAGAATGAAGATGAATGGGTCTGAGGGGAAAAAGGAAAAAATGGTTGGACTGGAGAAGGATGGGGAAATAGGGAAAGAGAAGAGGGTTAGGAAAAATTGGACCATGGACACTAGCCTCCCCACCTTCGAGTTCATCTTTAAAAGGGGATGCCTCAAAAAGGCGGCATCCATCATCGAGGATGCTCCCCGCACAGCACATGCCCTCTCCTCATTGTTACCATCAGAGAGGAGGTACTGGAGCCCGAAGAAACACACTTAGCAACTGAGTAACAGCTTCTTCCCCTCTGCCATCAGATTTCTGAAAGGACAGTGAACATTACCTCACTATTTTTGCTCTCTTTTTTGCACTAATTCTTTTGGTATTTTATGTATTTCACTTTACTGATGCCACAAAACAACAAACTTCATCACATATGTCATTGATAATAAACGTGACTCTTGATTCATATTCATCTCCTGCACCTAATAAAGTGGTCACCACGTGTGTCTTCTGCTGCTGTAGCCCATCCACTTCAAAGTTCGACATGTGTATTGAGAGATGCTCTTCCGTTACTGTTGTAATGCATGGTTATTTGAGTTACTGTCACCTTCCACTTAGCTTGAACCAGTCTGGCCATTCTCCTCTGACCTCTCCCGTTAACAAGGGGCTTTTGCCTGCTGAACTGCCACTCACTGGATTGTTTGTTTCTCGTAGCATTCTCTGTGAACTTGTGATACTGTTGTGCACAAAAAGCCTAGGAGACCAGCAGTTTCTGAGGTACTCTAACTGCCCATGTGGCAATAACAATCATTCAAGCATCAAAAACATTTAGATCACATTTCTTTCCCATTCTGATGTTTGGTTGGAACCTCAGCTGAACTTCCTGACCATGCCTGCATGTATTTATGTGATGAGTTGCTGCCACATGATTGGCTGATTAGATACTTGAATTAACGAGCAAGCCTCTGAGTATATGTCACTACGTTTCATATTGAGGAGAAAAATCTTGTTAAATTTTATACCAAAAAGTGCGAAGTTGAAGAAAGCACAGCCAATTGTAGATGAATATTAATGGAGTAAAAGGAAAATTGTAAAGAGTCTTTTCTGCGGCAACATGTGGATCCAATCTGAACTTTGTAAGATTGAGGTACAGATTTAAAGACAAGTCAGATACTTTGAAGATTAAGTTGTGTAACTATCATAGAAGTAGCAGATGCACTAAATTAATTTACCTACATTTGACATCATCAGTGATGTTTCTGGTTAAATTCAAGATGCAACGAAAATGGCCAAGGCATTCATCATGTTCATTGATAGAAGTGAACCATATGCTTTGGAAAATCGAAAAATCTTTACATGCCTTAACTGGAATGATTGTACATAAGATTATCCGAGAAGTTTCAGAGGCTGAATACTATTTGTAGAAGCTGCTATAGATTGAATATCAGAGAGTTTGCCAGAAAAGTACAGCTATCCACTCTGTTAATTAACAAATGAAAAATTGATGGTGGTGTAAAGGCCAAAGCTGACCATTCAATGGAATGTGGTCTATGTTCATGTCTGAATGAACAGGAATCAGTGCAAAACTTAGAAACCAAGAGCCTTATTGTGAGGATCGTTAGCAAAATCAAGTGCAGGAATCACAGAGACTTCGACAATTCTAACAAAAGTAATGATTGTCTACAGAAATTAACCTGAAACACTAACAAGAGCTCAGGGAAGCTGTACTGAATCTTGATGAACAGAAGAACGTGGTCTGAGTTTCACCTGACAAGGAACTGCAATGACCCAACAGAGAGAGGTTGGCATGCCCCCCTCAAAATACACCCTGGAGCACATAGGAATTCTGGACATTGACATTATACTGTGCTAATTAAATTATCCCAAATTGAATACAAGTGATCAAAACAAAGCATTTAACAATTCCTATACTCTGAGACACTTACAAACGTAGTGAAAAACCAGAGTTAGCACAAAGAAAAGCAATTAGACATCAAAGGTAAACAATCCAAGGACAACGCATGCCCATGAGGAGGCAATGAGAAAATACAGTCCATATACTAACTGACAGAACAAAACTTTTTTAAAAAACTATCTCTGGTTGTGACACTTACGAAGTTCTGAGCACCTCAAAGAATCCATAGACGTGACTGTTGTTATATTACTGCAAGATAGAATGTTATTTTAGGAGCGTGATTTTTTTCTTGTACTACATCCGATGATGCATTTCTTGGTAGTACATTGCATGTAGACTGGAAATAAAGTCGCCAAAATAAACCACAGATGTTGGTTTTTAAGTGTAAAGAGGAAACAGAGCTGTGGGACCAACAATAATGCCCAATAATAGTGTTTTCAGCAAATATTTGTCAAATTTCTAACACCGGAGAAATTTAAAGTTAGATTAGATTTCAATGTCAGTAATTAAAATGTTGGCTTGAAAAGATGTAGGTGAATATAAAGCTAAATAAGCAATTCCTTGTGGTTTTTTTTGGGGGGGGGGTGGTGATGCTTAGAAGAGGCTTGAACGAATCTCTTTAGGTTTCACATCTAGTTGCATGATTGGCATTCCAGTAATTTTACTAAATTTGTAGTGTCCATAGGCTTTCTTGTGTTGTAGCTTATTAAGGCACGTAGCAAGGATAGAACCACCAAAAAACCATCCTTTAAATTGGTAAATTGATTTGTTATTTTCATGAACCGAGGTATAGTGAAAAACTTCAGTTTTCAACCCATCCGTACAGGTAATTTCCAGGTTTTCAGACTGATGGGTGGGGATAGGGGTTTGGAAGACAACATATCCAGGGTCCAGGGTAGGTGAAGTCCATGATTATTTGGCTGCTTTACCTTGTTTTGCTGACTTGAGGGCAAGGCACCATCTCACTGAGTCCTCTATCTCTTTCCTGCACTCTGATTCAAAGTTATTTGAGATTCAGTCCATCACAGTGATGTCATTTACGAATTTGGAGATGGAGTTTGAGCAGAATCTGGCCCTGCAGTCGAGAACGTACAGGGAGCAGAATAGGGAGTTGTGTGGGGGCAGCCTGGTGGGACATCAGTACTGAGGGAAACTGTGGCGCATTATGCTTGCTGATTGAGGCCTGTTGGTCAAGAAGTAAAAGATCCTGTTGCAAAGGAAGTTGTTGAGTCCCGGTTTAGGAGCTTGGAAGATCAGTTTATTGAAAGAAGTCAGAGAAATATCTGATGTATGAAAAGTTTTACACATGATACATACGCATCTGAATAGTACAAATTCATTTGTTCTAGGTTGTTGCAAATGTCAAGGTGTATCTTCATGTCACCAGTAATGGAGAAAAATTGCTAGTTTTATAAGAAAAGAATATGTGTAACAAGAAAATAAGTTCCAAATTATATTGACTGCATGGTAACTATTGTTATTTGGCAGTTGCCTTTGTACTAGAACTTTTCAAGAACGAACAGTTCTCTGTGCATCAATTGCAAATTGTAACCTCTTTACTCAGACATATTGCTGATCCAAAAAGCGTAACAATGAAACTCCATCCTGGGGATAGGTGAAGAGAAGCCATTGATGGTAGAATATTTCACAGGTCTCTATGATATCCTTATAGTCAGAATCCTTATAATTAGGTCGGATGTAGCAAAACTAACGATGATAAACAGAATCAGAATCAGCTCATTATCTCTGATAATAAAATGAAATTTGCTGCTTTGTGCCAGCAGTACATTGCAAAGCTTGGAGATGACTAAGTCATAGAAATAAATAAGTAGTGCAAAAGATGAATAGCAGAGTAGAATTCGTGGGTTCATGGACTGTTCACAAACTGCTGAAGTTCAACCTTATTACATAGAAAATTAACAGGAACCTGTTGGGTTGAGTCATGTCCAGAAATTGGCTGGAGCAGATAGGAAAGGGTTAACAAAAGTTGCACTGTGGGAACAGTGTTGCTTCTCAATAATTGGTATGAGTCTGATCATCAGGCATGAGGTGATTTCAGTACTGCTATTCTTGGCACAGGTATGGTTCCTCTGCCTTAGAAATCACCTTGGTGATAGTCCGGTTTATCCAAAATGGAAGAAGTCCAATGGGCCACCATGCACATCCCAAGTGCCAGGAAAATAAGGGCAAAAGTACTCTCAACATTGCTTTCATTCTGATTGTCACCTTTATGTGTGTCCGCATCAGGCTGTGCCTGGGACCAAAGTGTGTGCTGAGGTTCTATCTGTTCCCAATGTTGTGAAAGATGGGTCTGATCCCAGTGTCACACAACATCCCAGTAAGCTGGCCTACCAACCCTTTGTGGAAAAATTCTTCCACACCAGTACCTTTGACAACAAGTCCATCTTGCAGTGATTAGAATGGAACGTTCTGCAAATACTGTGGGGCAATGATTAACTATAATGTGGTTCAGTGAGCAGACATCATTGTGTATTGTATGAATGTGAATGAAGCTGCCTGAATATTTTTGAAAGTTTATTTATTTTGATCTGGTTTCAAATGTAACTGACAAACAACATAATCTATTGGTAATAGTCATAGTTTATTATTGCCACATGTATTGAAGATACATTGAAAAGCTCATCTTGCGTGCTGTTAATACAGATTAAATCATTACATGGTGCATCGAGCTAGAGTGAAGTAAAACAATAACAATTTTGCAGAGTAAAGTGCAAAAGTTACTGATAAAGTGCAGTGCAGGTAGATGATAAAGTGCAAGATCATAATGAGGTAGGCTGTGAGGCCCGGAGTTCATCTTGTTGTACAAGAGGACTGTTTGAGAGTCTGATAACAGCAGATTAGAAGCTGTCCTTGCACCTGGTGATGTTTGTTTTCAGCCTTATGTATCGTGCGTCTGATGGGGGAAAGGAGAAGAGAGAATGCCCATGGTAGGTTAGATCTTTGGCTGCTTGACTGATGCAGTGAGAAGTTTAGACACAGTGCATGGAGGGGTGGCTGGTTCCTGTGATGTACCACGTCCACAGGGAAACCCCATGCGTTGGTCCCACAGGGAAATAACTCTCACAAAACTTACTGAATTGGGCATTTACTGCTGGGATTCAAAGTGGTAAAACTTGCTCAGATGGTGGTGCCTTATTTAATAATAACAGTAATAGTAATACCTCTAATGGCAATAATAACTTATTTATAGAGCACTTTCATACAAACAATGGGATAAAGTGAAAACAGAAACGAAAGAAAAAAATATGTTAGTTAAGAGTGAAGTTACATAAATAGGTTTCGAAATGGCATTTGAAAGTATCTGGAAGACCATATGACATAGGAGCAGAATTTGGTCCATTGTGTCTGCTTTACCAGTCCATCATGGCTTATTTATTCTCCCTCTCAATCCCATTCTCCTGCCTTCTCTCCGTAACCTTTGATGTCCTGACAACAAGAACCTATCAACCTCTGTTTTAAATATAATCAATAACTCAGCCTCCACAGCTGACAGTGGCAATGAGCTCCACAGATTCACTATACCTTGATAAAGATGTTTTTCCTGCATCTCTGTTCTAAATAGACACCCCTCTATTCTGAGGCTCTGCCTTCTCATCCTGTACTCACAGGAAACATCCTTCCCACATCCGCTTTATCCAATATTCAATAGGTTTCAATGAGATTGCCCCCTTATTTTCTGAACTCCAGTGAGTACAGGCCCAGAGCCATTAGACACTCCCTATATGTTAAACTTTTCATTCCGGGAACCATTCTCATGAATGTTCTCAGGACCCTCTCCAAAGCCAGATCATACTTTCTTAGATAAGAGTCCCAAAACTGTTTACAATACTCCAACTGTGGTCTGACCAATACTTTATAAAGACTTAGTCTTTCATCCTTCTCGTCCTTTTGAAATGAATTCTAATATTGTATTTGTCTTCCTTGCCACTGACTCAACTGCAAGTTATCTTTTAGGAAACCATGCACAGGATTCCCTTTGTATCTCTGATTTTTGAATTTTTTTCTTATTTAGAAAATAGTCTTTGCCTTTATTCATTCTACCAAAGTGCATGACCATACACATCCCTACACTACTGCCACTTCTTTGCCTATTCTGCTAATCTGTCCAAGTCCGTCTGCAGACTTCCTGCTTCCTCAATGCTACCTGCCCCTCCTCTTACCTTCATATCATCTGCAAACTTGGCTATAAAGCCATAAATTCTGTCATCCAAATCATTGACATATAACTTAAGTGGTCCCAATACCAACCACTGTGGAACACCACTAGTCACTGGTAGTCAACCAGAATAGGCCCCCTTTATTCATAACCTTCACCTCCTGCCAATCATCAACCTTCTATCCATTCAAGTATCTTTCCTGTAATTCCATGTGCTCTTACCTTGTTAACCAGCTGTGTGGCAGCTTATCCAAGGCCTTCTGAAAATGTAAGTAAACAACATCTACTGACTCCCTTGTCTATTCTGCCTGTTATTTCCTCAAAGAATTCTAATAGATTTGTCAGGCATGATCTCCCCTTAGGGAAACCATGCTGACTTTGGCTTACATTATCATGCACCTCCAAGTACCTTGAAACCTCATCCTTAATAATGGACACCATCATCTTCCCCGCCTCTGAAGTCAGGCTAACTGACCTAAAATTTCCTTTTTCCAGAACCGTTCTAGAATCTAGTGATTCTTGAAAGATCATTACTATTGCCCCCATGATCTCTTCAGATACCTCTTTCAAAAACCTGGAGTGTAGTCCATCTGGTCCAACTGATTTACCTACCTTCAGACCTTTCAGTTCCCAAGCATCTTCTCCTTAGTAATAGCAACAACACTCACTTCTGCCCCGTACAGGCTAGAATTTCTGGCATACTGCAAGTATCTTCCACAATGAATACTGACACAAAATACTTACTAAGTTCATCTGCCATTTCTTTGTCCTCCTTTACTACCTCACCAGCATCATTTTCCAGCAGTCCAATATCCACCCTCGCCTCTTTTATTCTTTATGTATCTGAAAAAGCTTTTGGTATCTTCCTTGATATTTTGGCTAGCTTACCTTCATATTTCATCTTTTCTCTTTTTTTTCATTGCCTTCTGTTGGCTTTTAAAGCTTCTCAGTCCTCTAGCTTCTCATTAACTTTTGCCATATTACATGCACTCTTTAGCTTTCATACTGTCTTTGACTTCCATTGTCACCCACGGATGTATCATCCTTCCCTTAGACTGCTTTATCTTTGACCATAGACAATAGGAGCAGAAGTAGACCATTCGGCCCCTTGAGTCTGCACCGCCATTCTGAGATCATGGCTGATCATTCACTATCAATACCCAGTCCCTGCCTTGTCCCCATATCCCTTGATTCCCCTATCCATCAGATATCTATCTAGCTCCTTCTTGAAAGCATCCAGAGAATTGGCCTCCACCGTCTTCCGAGGCAGTGCATTCCACATCTCCACAACTCTCTGGGAGAAGAAGTTCTTCCTCAACTCTGTTTTAAATAACTGACCTCTTATTCTCAATCCATGCCCTCTGGTACTGGACTCTCCCAACATCTGGAACATATTTCCTGCCTCAATCCTATCAAATCCTTTAATTATCTTAAACGTTTCAATCAGATCCCCTCTCAATCTCCTCAATTCCAGCGTGTACAAGCCCAATCTCTCCAATCTCTCTGCGTAAGACAGCCCTGCCATCCCAGGAATCAACCTAGTGAATCTACACTGCACTTCCTCAATTGCCAGAATGTCCTTCCTTAAACCTGGAGACCAAAACTGTACACAATATTCCAGGTGTGGTCTCACCAGGGCCCTGTACAAATGCAAAAGGACATCCTTGCTCTTGTACTCAATTCCCCTTGTAATAAAGGCCAACATTCCATTTGCCCTCTTCACTGCCTGTTGCACTTGCTCATTCACCTTCATTGACTGATGAACTAGGACTCCTAGGTCTCTTTGCATTTCTCCTTTACCTAACTCTACACCGTTCAGACAATACACTGCCCTCTTGTTCCTGCTTCCAAAGTGGATTTATTCACATTGAATGACATCTGCCAAGTATCTGCCCACTCACCCAGCCTATCCAAGTCTCCCTGTATTCTCCTAACGTCCTCTTTGCATGTCACACTGCCACCCAGTTTAGTATCGTCAGCAAACTTGCTGATATAGTTTTCAATGCCCTCATCTAAATCATTGACATAAATCGTAAAGAGCTGTGGTCCCAATACAGAGCCCTGTGGTACCCCACTAGTCACCTTCAGCCAGTCCGAGAAACACCCATTCACTGCTACCCTTTGCTTTCTATCTGCCAACCAGTTTTCTATCCATGTTGAAACCCTGCCCCCAATGCCATGAGCTCTGATTTTACTCACCAATCTCCTATGTGGCACCTTATCGAATGCCTTCTGAAAGTCTAGGTACACAACATCCACTGGCTTACCCTTGTCTAACATCCTTGTTACACCCTCAAAAAACTCCAACAGATTAGTCAAGCATGATTTGCCCTTGGTAAATCCATGCTGGCTCAGCCTAATCCAATTACTGCCATCAAGATGTGCCACTATTTCGTCCTTAATAATGGACTCAAGCATCTTCCCCACGACTGACGTTAGGCTAACAGGGCGATAGTTCTCCGTTTTCTCCTTCCCTCCCTTCTTGAAAAGTGTGATAACATTAGCCACTCTCCAATCTTCAGGAACTGATCCTGAATCTAAGGAACATTGGAAAATGATTACCAATGCATCCACAATTTCCTGAGCCACCTGTTTTAGAACCCTCGGATGCAGACCATCTGGACCCGGGGATTTATTAGCCTTCAGTCCTACCAGTCTATTCATCACAGTTTCTTTCCTAATGTCAATCTGTCTCAATTCCTCTGATATCTTATGACCCTGGCCCATCCATACATCTGGGAGATTGCTTGTGTCCTCCCTGGTGAAGACAGATCTAAAGTACGCATTAAGATACATCTTTGGGATGTATCTAACCTGCACTTTCCAACTTGTCCCCAGAAACTCCAGCCAACTGTTTTCATCCTTGCTAGAATTCCCTTCCAATCAATTTTGGTCAGCTCCTCTCTTGTGCCTCTGCTATTCCATTGCAATGCTTCTATAATGGACTCCAACTTCACTTTGTCTTCTCCCTCTCAAACTGCATGGTGAATTTCATCATATTATGGTCATTGGAATTTCTTTACCTTAAGTTCCCCAATCAAATTTGCTTCATCACACAACACCCAATCCAGAACTGCCTTTCCCCTAGTGGGCACTATCACAAGCTGTTATAAATATCTATCTCCTAGGTATTCTACAAATTCCTTCTCTTGGGATTCAGCATCAACCCGATTTTCCCAATCTAACTGCACAATGAAATCCCCATGCCCATTATAGCATTGCCCTCATTACATGCCTTTTCTATTTCCTGTTTACATTTATATCCCACGTCCCAGCTACCATTTGGGGGGCTCCCCCACTGTCTGCACCAGTGAACCGGACTTGCAGCATTCCATATTATCAATGCCTAACAAGGTCTTGCAAACACAAGAAAACTGACTAAGACAATAACTTACTGTCCGACTGAACACTGCCTTCACACACTGACTTTGACACCTCTCTGTAGCAGGCAGCATCATGGTCCACGCCATGTCAAGCTCCCTCAGTTTCTCCACCAACAAGAAACTCACTGTTGGTAGAACTTCAGTTCTTTAAGTTCTTATTCTCCTAAAAGGTCTTGTGATCGTAAAAAAATACATTAAAAAAACAATGGCACCTTTGTTTGTCCCATAGAAACCACTGCACCCGAGTGTGCTGACATCTTACTGAAAATAATTAGTTAGGAAATTGCATAGATATAGAAAAATATGCCATTCATGTACTTTTACATGTAATCTACAATGCATTATGTAAACAACAAAGGATGTTTAATCAAGCAATATATTTACAAAGAAGAGAAAATCTGCAGATGCTAGAAGTCCTAGCAATACACATAAAATGCTGGAGGATTTCAGAAGGCTAGGCAGCATCTATGGAAAAAAGCACAGTTGACGTTTCAGGCCAAAACCCTTTGGCAAGACTGAAGAAATGTGTATTTACAATACTACTCAAATATTATTGAAATATTCAATACACTACACTCCTCCAAGCTTAGCTATAAACTCCAACTCCATATAGAATGCTTCACAACTTTTATACATACAATATATACAAATATAATACATAGTATATAAATTTTATATTGTCCCATCCAAGCTTAAAGATTCAATGACTGTTATCTTATGGGATAATGTCTTTCTGGACAGGGATTTGGTTGGTCAGGTGAGACTTATGGCTGTGAAACAATCTCAGGTTTCGAGTCCTCCTCTGTGGTGGTTGTAGGAGTTGAATCTGAGAGTAATTCTGACAGCTCTGGACACTCTTCTTTTTGAAGAATTAACTCTGCTCTTCTCAACAGATCAATGTGTCATCTCCAAATGACATCAGATGCAATCTCTACTGTGCAGGACAGTGATCCAATTTTCCTTAATCTTGCCAATTACCCACTTCTGATCATCTCTGTAGTCCTTTGCCAGGACCACTTTGTCAGGAACAGGGGCAGGATTGGACCCAAATGCAGGATGCAGACACTGAAGTACTAGGGGTAGGACAGGATGGGGATGCCATGGCATGCAAGGGGCAAGACAGGCAGGGCTGGATCCCAGAGGTCGGACGAGGCAGGAGGATCCCAGAGGTCGGATGAGGCAGGAGGATTCCTCATGGCAGGCAGCGTGGATCCAGGGCAGGGTCACCACCCAGGCAGTAACACAGAGGCCTGGGCAAGGCACAGACACCTGGGCAGGTGTGGGGCACAACCCTTAGGGAGCAATAGGTGGAAGGGGCAGAACCCCCACCAGGCAGCAGCAGTCCAGCCAGACCTGCCCAACAGAGGCAAGGGATCAGAAGGAAGTTGGGTCCAGGGTGAGCAGCAGGACTACTGTGATATACCAGTACATTGGTAAAGGCAACCAACAGCACAGGCAAGGCAAATACAGCAGAACAGCAGGACCAGCACACAGGAGAGAAGCAGAGGAACAAGACCAACCAGATAGAGCATATACAGAACAGGCCAGCAACCAGGGCAGAACAGGATTCCGAGCAGGCACAGCAACCAGGGTAGAACCAGATATGGAGCAGGCAAAACAGGTACAGACATGATTCAGAGCCAGCTTTCCAGGTACAGAGCAAGTTAAACCAGCTTCAGAGCAGGACAACCCCACAACTAGGCTCAGTCCCCAAGCCCCTTATAAACACCTGCCCCCTAATAGGGAACAGTTGTACCTCCTTAAGCCAAGATGATCCAATGGCTCTGTGTGACAGGAGGGCTGGCTGCAAGGCCCGGAGTCTGCGGACCGGAGCAAGACCCGGAAGGCGGGCTCCGGACCAGACCCCAACACGCTTGTCCAGGAGTGAAACACTAAACACCCTTGTTTGAGGACCAACACACACAAAATGCTGGAGGAACTCAGCAGGCCAGGCAGCATCTATGGAAAAGAGTTTAGTCAATGTTTCATGCCGAAACCCTTCAGCAGGGCACTTCGGCCTGAAGTGTTGCCTGTACTCTTTTCCATAGATGCTACCAGGCCTGCTGAGTTCCTCCAGCATTTTGTGTATTGCTTGGGTTTCCAGCACCTGCAGGTTTCCTCCTGTTTATCTCAGCTGTTTGTCCTGCATACTCCTTCTGAGATTGGGTTTGGGGAGATCCAAGAGTGGGCATGAGGGATGATCCAGGAACAGCATAACTGGTTGGTTGTGGAGTGTGCTGCATTGTGATATGCAAGGAGGAAATTGGTGAACTACTGAGTCAGTGTTAGTGTAGTGTGTTCTGCTGATGTTGCTCACAGTGCATTCTTGGAATCTGAATAAACCTTTCTGCCAAGCCATTTGTAGCCAGGTGGTAGAGTGCAGATGTAATATGTCTTATTACATTCATTTTCAGGAATGACTGAAATCATCCAGCAATAAACTGTGGTCCATTGTCACTGACTAAGTGTTCTGGAACACCAGTCCTTGAGAAGAAGCTTCTCAACACATCAGCAGTGTGTGAGACTGTAGTGGAGCCTGTTGGAGACACTTCTGGCCACTTTGTAGTTGCATGCACTATTACCAAGAAATTTATGTCTATGAATGGTCCTGCAAAATCTACACAAATCTTCTGCCAGGGCAACTCAGGGATGGGATCCCGAACAGTGCATGGCAAACTGCTCGATCTGCTGATGTACCAACACTTTGAACCAACACTTTCATTTTGACCAGGCCTTGATGGCCAGCACGTAGCTTCTCCAACATTTTATCTCTCAGCTTGGATGGTACAACAACTCTCAATCCCCACATAAGACAAGCACAGACAAGGACATGTTCATCCCGGTAAAAATGTGAGAACTAGAGATTTTGCTGCAAGTTCCAGCCATTTTGGGTGCCCATGTAGACCTGAGTGATCTTTTCTGCTTTCCCTTTGGATCATTTCTGGCATAATAGGGTGACTTTTGATTTGCGTAGGGAAAATCTGTCCTCTTTTGTGAATTTTCAGGTATTTCCTTTTCCAAGTGTAAGCAGGACAATCCATCAGCATTTCCATGATTAGTCATCCTCTTGAATTTGATCTTGTAATTGCGTCCTCCAAGAAACAAAGCCCATGTCTGCATTTGTGTTGCTGCTGTTAGTGGAACACTGTTCCGTGGGCTGAAAATCGACACCAGTGGTCGATGATCAGTACTGAGGGTAAACTCTCTCCCATACAAGTACTGGTTGAAATGTTTGACACCCCAAACCCGACTCAAGTCCTCTCTATAAATCTGTGCATAAGTTTTCTCTGTAGCAGTAAGGAAACATAATGCAAAAGCTACGGGGCATTCACTTCTATCACTCATATAATGTAACTTGACTGCACTATAAGATTAGGCATCACAGCCAAACTTCACCGGGTGGTGTGGATCATAATCTGTCATTTCAGTGCCTGATGTTACCCCTTCCTTTTTCTTTTGGAAAGCCACCTCATACTGCTTTGTCCATTGCTATTTCTTCCCAATCTGTAGTAATGAGTTCACGGGATGGAGCATAGTAGCCAGGTTTGGCAGCAACCTGTTATAGTAGTTGACAGATCCTAAATAGAGCCACAACTGTGACACATCCTTTAGTCTTTGGGCATCCACCATTGCTTGAGTTGTCTCAGTCCATTTGTGTAATTCTTGTACATCGATGGTGTGACCACAGTAATTGATGCTTGGTTTAAAGAATTTACGCTTGTTGCATTGTGCTCTGAGCCCATAATCTTCTATTCTTTTTAATTCTGTCTTGAGATTTTGGAGATGATCCTTGTCATTCTTATTGGTTACAATGTCATGCAGGTAACACTGCATGCCTGGAGAGCCTTGCAGCACTTGGTCCATACTTTTCCGGTATAGTACAGATGCAGATGCTACTTCAGAAATAAGCCTATTACCTTGATAAAGCACTTTGTGTGTGCTTACAGTGAGAAACAGTTTGGACTCTTGTTCTGTCTCCATCGGTAGGCAGGCCTCAGCTAAGGCCACTTTTCCTCCAGAAAGATTTGCAGAGATATCCTCTATCTGAGCCTGCGTTCAATTCCATTTTAATTAAATTGCTGTTCACAACTGCTGTAAGCCATATTGCTTGTTTATTGTTAGTTTTCACATAATTCATTTCAAGGCTCACTCTCATCATTATCAGATTTTTCTGCATCAACATGCAGAGATTAGTGCTCATTTTGAAACTGCAACTTGACTTTTTTTTACCTCTTCCCTGTGTAATCCATTTATTTTGTCTACTCAACATGCTCTTTGTATATGTCCTATTTTGTTGCATTTTCTGTAAGTTTCACCTTTAAACCTGTATTAGTCTGATGTACATATGTGACCCCTGCCACAACAGTAAAAAAAATTGTTTGCCAGGGCCAATTTCTGTTTAGACAAAACAGAGCATTTGCTCACGCTCACTTTATTCCTGACTGCAACTCAATTGCTTCTCTGTTTGCTGTTTCCATTGATGCAGCAATTTCAGCTGCTCTTTCAAATGTGAGCTGTGCTTTAGTTAGGAGTCATTTTGAATGCTTCCTTGTAAGATTCCACAAATTAATCAATCTCTCATTGTATTGTAAAGCCATCACTGAACTGACAATGCTCGGACAATCTTTTCAATTCTGTCACATACTCTGAAATTGACACTTTTGATTCTACTTATGAAACTTAAAGTATTCTGCAATGAACAAAGGTTTTGGTTCTAAGTCTTCCTGCATTACTTTCACAGCATGAGCAAAGTTCATTTCCGCTGGTTTGTTTGGAGCAGTCAAGCTACTAAGGAAACTGTATGCTTCTCTGCCCAATGCATTCTGCAAAATAGGCATCTGGTTGTCATCAACTATTCTATTTGTGTTAATTTACTGCTCAATTCACTCAGTGTACAATATCCTGTTATCTCTTGTATAATTGAGCACATCTATCTTTCTGATGTAGCCAGCCATTACTGTTTCTTTTCAATTTAAAATTATTATCACCTGATGCTCACTGTTTATGAAAGCATAAATTTGTCCTTTTTTTTAACTTGATGCCTTGCAAAGAAAAAAAACATGGATGTGAATGTTTTGCTGTGCTTCCACAGGTAGGTAGTCGTGTCATGATTGTTTAAAACTTCCAAACCATAAAGCTAATTGAAAGGAAACACATAGCTGGGTATTCGTGTCTAGTTTCAAATTACTTTGGAGAGGCACACATACATGATGTGGAGGCATGATAACGTATGCTATTCACATACTTTTATATATAACCCACAATGCATTATGTAAGCAACAAAGAATGCTAGAGGTGGTGGTATCCGTTAGATTCATGAGACCATGGATCTGCGCCTGGAAGGTTTATTCTCTCCAGGGTGCAGGTCTGGGTGAGGTTGTATGGAAGACTGGCAGTTGCCCATGCAGTAAGTCTCCCCTCTCCACGACATTAATGTTGACCAAAGGAAGGGCAAGGGCTGATACAGCTTGTCACCAGTGATGTCACAGGAGTTGCCAGAATGAGGTTGAAGACAACATCAGACTGTCTTAGGGACTCCAGCTCCAGATTTGTCCTCAGGGTTTACTCCCGAAGCCTTTCCCATGAGTGGGTATGGCCGCAAGGCCGCGGAGGTTTGAAATCAGAGTTTTCCCTCTCTCAGATGGACTGCCTTCCCAGGCTGACGAGCTCCATCTACCCGAAGCACTGGTTTTAAGGTGCCAGGGCCCGCCTTTGCCCCTTCTCCTGTCAGGAGAAACAGTTCCACCGGGCTTAGAGGCTGAGCCACACGAGAAGGCCAGGAGTTGGACTTGGTTGTCAGAGGCTATTTGAGGCGCATGCCGTGAGGAACACTTTTAGGTAGTAGGAGCTTGTCCCCACTACCACTCCTCGGCTTGACAACCTTGGAACCAAAGAATGCTTAATTAAACAATATATTTACAATAGTACTGAAAGGTTGCTGAAATATTAAATAGACAACAGTTAGGACTTGAACTATTTTTTTTTGTTTAACTGTATTTTACAGCTACCTTGTATATGCTTATATATGCCTTGTGCTGTGTATGACTGTTGGTTCTATGTTTTGCACCTTGGCCCCGCAGTAATTCCCTTTCATTTGGCTTTATTCATGTGTGTTCATGTATGGTTAAATGACATTTAAACTTAAACTTAGACTTAAGTCTACCCACAAGGATTCCACATTTCAGAATCAAAATCAGAATAGGTGTGTTATCACTGGTATGTGTTGTGAAATTTGTTAATTTGCTACCTCTTCCTACCTCTTTCTAAGGATTTGATTTCATTTTTTACCAACAGAACCACCCCAATGCCTCTCCCTACTTATCTGTCCTTTAAATACACTGTATATCATTGGATGTTAAGCTCTCAACTGTGATCTTCTTTCAGCCACATCTCAGTGATGTCCAGTACATCATATCTCTAACTGTGCTACAAGATAAACTGCCTTATTCCATATACAGTGTGAATTGGAATAGTTGGCAGCTTATCAAGAAGAAGGAAAACTCTGATCTGAACTTTCTACTGCCTTGCAGCTATACAAACTCATGGGGAATGCTTTGGGATGTAAACCCTGAGTGAAAAATCTGGAGCCAGAGTCCCTACGTTGAGTTCAATGCTGACAGGCAACTCCTGAGACGCTGCTGGTCCCAAACTGTATCAGTCTCTGCTGCTCCTTTAGATTCATTAGATGAATGGAGAGTGGGAACTTGCTACATGGGCTACAGCTTGCTCTCCATATTGTACTGTCCTGGTTTGTGTATCTAGACAGCTAGGATGCAACATCCATGGTTGGCCCTAACTGATGGAGGCCTCACTCACTCACATCCAAATATAACACCTTCAGTCCTGTATTCATCACCCTTTTTGATTTTGCCCCGATGCTACACTTCAGCTCATCCCACTGACTGTAGTTTTGCCCTATTATCTTGCCTGTCTATCCTCATAATCTCACTACTCACTGCATCAACTTGTATAACAACTACCCCAACCTCAGCCCTATCACTTTGGTTCTTTTCCTCCTGCCAACTTAGCTTAAGCCTTCCCCAATAGCTCTAGCATATCTGTCCACAAGGATATTTCCCCCCTTGGGTTCAGGTGTAACCCTTCCTTCCCCACAAGAGATCAAGTCGTCAAGTCACTTTTTATTGTCATTTCAACCATAACTGCTGGTACAGTACACAGTAAAAATGAGACAACTTTTTTCAGGACCATGGTGTTACATGACACAGTACAAAAACTAGACTGAACTACGTAATAAAAACACAGAGAGAATAAAAAACTACACTAGACTACAGACCTACCCAGGACTGCATTAAGTGCACAAAACAGTGCAGGTGTTACAATAAATAATAAACAATACAATAGGGCAGTAAGGTGTCAGTCCAGGCTCTGGGTATTGAGGAGTCTGATAGCTTGGAGGAAGAAACTGTTACATAGTCTGGTCGTGAGAGCCCGAATGCTTCGGTGCCTTTTCCCAGACAGCAGGAGGGAGAAGAGCCCGAATGAGGGGTGCATGGGGTCCTTCATAACGCTGTTTGCTTTGCGGATGCAGCGTGTAGTGTAAATGTCTGTGATGGCGGGAAGAGAGACCCCGATGATCTTCTCAGCTGACCTCACTATCCGCTGTAGGGTCTTGCGATCTGAGATGGTGCAATTTCCGAACCAGGCAGTGATTCAGCTGCTCAGGATCCCACTAATCCAGAAATCTGAAACCTTTCCACCTGCACTACTTCCTTAGCAATTCATTCATCTGTACCATCATTCTATTCCTACCCTAACTAGCATGTAGCACTGGGAGTAATCTAGAGATTACTACCTTGGAGGTCCTGTACATTGAAGTCCCAATAGGCCCCACTTGCTTTTAAAACTGGGATAAAGTCCAGACAGAACTGTCTCCAACTCATTCCACAATCTCTTGCTCTGCAGACAAGTCCATTGAAAAAAAATGTTAATTGATATCTTTATCAGTTCCTTTTACTTTTAAGAATTAAACTTCACAGTTTAGGAGTGTAGTAAAAAAAAGGATGGCATTCCAACTTTCTTTTTAGGAGATTGTTTATATTTAAGAGTCTGGCGGGAGAAGACTTGAGAGCTCGAGCAGAGCTTAAACAAAGTGGTTCTGTGATGTACTCCGGTTGCAGACTATTGAGAGCTTTAAAAACAAGTAAGAGAACTTTAAGATCAATTCTAAAAGATACAGGGAGGCAATACAGAGCAGTGAGGTCAGGAGTGAATGTTCCCTTATCCTGGTTTTAGTTAAAAGTTGAGCAGCGGCATTCTGAATGAGTTGAAGTTCATCAATAGATTGCTTTGGAAGGCCAGTAAAAAGTTCTTGGCAGTAATCTAGTCTAATATAAAGCCATGAATTAGATTTTCAGCAACATTATGTGGCAGAAATGGACGTAGTTTTGGAATATTTCTTAAGTGTAGAAATGCTGCTCTGTTCATTTTCTTCATGTGGGACTTAAAGTTCAAATCTGATTCAAGGGTAACACCCTTTTTAATTCTGATTTGACATGAGCCAACTTTGCAAGTTTGGCTCGCATTAACTCAAGCCAGTAGAATGTGCTCTGGAAGCACTCCTGCCCCTGCAATGAAGCAAACTTCGTGTATATTTCAGATTCTCAAATGATTATTGACTCACACTCTTGCCTCACAAGATGCATTCCTTCTCAACTGGGTAAGCTCCGTTACTTTAAAAACAATGAAATAACTTTGCAGGAATTGAGGTTGTGATCCAGGAAAGTCCAAGCCAGCCCAACTTGCTGCTCTTTCAGCTATCTCCAGCATTAGTACTTAAGCAAGTGAGACATATTCTGCAGTTGATGCAATGGAATTTTCATCTAGCTATTGCTCTGATAGCCTGTAGATAATTCTATACCAAAAATGGGGCTCTGTTGCCTGGATTGGAGAACATTTCTTATGATGATAGGTTGAGTGAGTTAGGGCTTTTCTCTTTGGAGTGAAGGAGGATGAGAGTTGATTTGATAGAGATGTATAAGGTGATAAGAAGCATTGATCGAGTGGATAGCCAGAGGCTTTTTTTCCCAGGGCGGAAATGGCTAACATAAGGGGATATAATTTTAAGGTGATTGGAGGAAAGTATAGGAGGGATGTCGGAAGTAAGTTTTTTTACACAGAATGGTGGGCATATGGTACACTCTGCCGGGGGTTGTGCTGGAGGCAGATATATTGTATTAGAGACATTTAAGAGACTCTTAGATAGTATATGAATACTGAAAGGCTATGTGTGAGGGAAGGCTTCAATTGATAGAGTAGGTGAAAAGGCCAGCATAACATTGTGTGGGTACCTCGGTAGTATAATGCTATTACAGCTTGGGGCATTCCGGAGTTCAGAGTTCAATTCTGGTGCTGTTCAGTAAAGGGTCTCTGTACTTCCTCTCTGTGGAAAGCCTGAGTTTTCCCTGGGTCCTCCGGTTTCCTCCCACGGTCCAAAGACATACCAGTTAGGTTAATTGGTCATTGAAAATTGTCCCGTGTTTAGGCTAAGGTTCATTGGGTCTGTCAGGGGTTTGCTGAGACAGTGTGGCTCGAAGGACAGAAGGGACTACTCCCTGCTGTATAAATAAACAGGCATCATGGGCTGAAGGGCCTGTACTGTGCAGTAATGCTCTATGCTAAATCTGAATGTGCACTGTCATTTCCTGCAGTGGTCTTTACCATTTGCAACATCCTGCTGCATGTATGATTTACCCTTCATGAGAAATGAAACTCACAGAAGTACTCCTCTCAGCAACTGCCTGGTGAAATATTTTACCACTGTGGCTGTGTTACTTCAGAGGAAGGGGCTAATAAGTGATTATAAGGTTGCATCATGGAATAAATGTTTGAGACTTTCTTCCTACATGTGTTGGGACCTATTAATCGACTATCTCGTTATTAAATGTTTTATATTTTACACTTGAGTACAGACATTTATGATTTCTGACTAAAGCTAGAGAGTAAAATTGAACATGCATCAATATGTGTTATTTGAGAGATAAAAACTAACAATAAATCTGTAGATAAAGCAGTTGTGCTTATTGTAAACTCAATGTACTTCTTGCACCTATCTAGAAATTCACCCACTAACCGTAACAAGCAATGCACTATCTTGTTGCAACTTTTGAAGTCTAATACTTTGAAGGTAAGCAATGAGCATATTTACCAAATGGGGCTGAATTTTTAGATACATAACATGTTTTAAAATCAATATTAACCCATACAACTATATATTGCATCAGCAGTGGTAACTTCCTGTTGTCCTGTAGGTGGTGAATGGTAAGTTAATGCGCTTGTTTTTGCTGACGTTTTGGAAGAGAATCATCAGTGGTGTGCTTCTCACTCGTATTGTGGAGCACCTTGAGAAGGTGGCGATAAGCTCCTAAAGGACCTACTCTGTCCTAACAGGAACTCTACATCCTCTCCACCCTTCCCTGCCATAGAATCAACCCGAGGCGTCAGACTGGCCTTTATTGGGAAGTATAAATTAAAATAATTCCTTGTAAGACCATTTATAGAGCATGAAATTATAGGAGGGAAACAAGTACAGAATTAAGATAGAGGAAATGAGAGATTAAAATGCAGGAAAATATATATTTAGTTGTTTGAAATCTTCAACAATAAATACATTTTGAAAGACTGTTCATCTACACTGTGTAGTAAAACTTACAAAACCAATAAAAATTCACATCAGAATGCTTTAATTTTTTATTATCTGCCCAACTGTTAGAAGTTGCTTGTTCATGATATTAGCTATTATCAATGCTGATAAAGATAGTTTTATTTTTATTACAAATTGTAGGCCTTCTTTTCAGAAGTCTTCTTCTAGAACCAGTGTTAGCAAATTCAGGTAACCAAGAACGCTAACCATTCTGAAATTGTTTGTGGTTTCTGCCTTATTGCTTCTTATTTTATTCAGTTAAGCCACTACAGCCATTGAATAGCATAACAGAGCTGTGGTGAAAATTACCCCAAGGCTGGAAAATTTATTTGGACTCCCTGGCTACAAGGGATTTCAGGGAACATACAATACAAATATTTGGAGTCAATGCAAAGACCATAAATTAATATGTATAGTACATCATTAGCCTTTTCTATTGAAGCATATCTCAGAGGTGAATAAGTTCTGTCTCCTTTTAGAGTTTGGAGACAACGTTGGTTTGAAAGTTGTATCTCCAGCCTGGAAACTGGCGTGCAGCCATTACTAGGAGTGAATTTCTGGTTTGTCACTTACAGCCATAGAGTCATGGTGTTGGACAGCATGGAAAAAGGCCCTTTGGGCCACATGTGTCCATGCTGGTCAACTTCTATATTCAGTGACTTGGCTGATGAAGGTCAGCGTGCCAGAAGCCTTCTTTAATGCCCTGTCTCCTGTGACTCCACTTTAAGGGAATTTTGCACCTGTATCCAGGGTCCCCTCTGTTCTGCAACAGTACCCATGGTCCCTCCATTCAATTTAAAAGCCCTACCTTGATTTGTCCTTCCATAATACAACACTTCACATTTATTTGAATTAAATTCCATTTGCCATACCCCAACCGATCAAGATCTCACTGCAGTTCTCGATCCTCCTTTTCCCTGTCAATGACACAAACTCTATTTTAGTGTCATCTGCAAACTTACTAACTTTTCGTATAGTTTCATTCGAATTGTTATTACAGATGATAGATGATAAATGACAATGAGCTCTGCACTGGCTCTTGGGTAATACCACTAGTCACAGATCTCCAATCTAAGAAACATCCTTCTAACATTGCCCTCTATTTTATGCAGATTGTATTTACTTTGCTAGATATTTTTGGGTGCCATGCGATCTAACATTCTGTAGCAACCTACCATGCAATAACTTAACAAAAGTTGAAATCCATGTTTACATCTATTACCTACCCTTCGTCAACCTTCCTTGAAATTTCTTTTAAAAAATAAACTCAGTCAAATTCATTAGACAAAAACTCCCATGCATGAAGTTGTGCTGGTTACTCCTAATCAACCCCTGGCTTTCCAAATACAAGAGTATCTTATCCCTCAGAATGATTTTCAATAACTCCAGTAATATGGATTTTAGGTTAATAGGTTTATAGTTATAGCCATCTTTATAGCCCTTCTTAAATGAAGGAACAATATTTGGCATTCTTCAGTCTTCTGGACCCTTGCTAGGGAATAGCAATGTTGCAAATACTGTATCTCAGGGAGGGTGCTCCCACAATTTCTTCTCTATCTTCCCATAGTGTACTTAGGTGTAAGAGTTGGGTATATTTAAAGCAGAGGTTGATATGACCTTGATTAGTAAGGGCATCAAAAATTACAGGGAGAGGGCAGGAGAATGGAGTATGGATGGAAAATAAATCAGTCAAGATGCACTAGGCTGAATGGCATCATTCTATTCTTGCTCTTTATGATCTTGTACCTCATCTAGACGGGCAGATTTTCTACTTTCATACATCTTAACACATGTCATACCATTTGTGCTTTATGGACTGCTTGAAAAACATCCCTAACAAGAGAAAATCTGCAGATGCTGAAAATCCAAGCAACACGCACAAAATGCTGGAGGAACTCAGCAGGCCAGGCAGCATCTATGGAAAAGAGTAAACAGTTAATGTTTTGAGCTGAGACCCTTCAGTAGGACATGCTCCCTAGCATGTTGAACTCCTCCAGCATTTTGTGTTTCTTGCTTGGATTTCCAGCATCTGCAGATTTTTCTCGTGTTGGTGACCCTTTAATAATGTTGCCTCTAATTCCTGGTGTGACGTTCCCTTTAATCAAAAAAAAAAACAACTCCATCTCCTCACTTTCCTTCACCTCTACATTGCCCAAAGCACTGTATCTCAGAACATTAAGCTGTTACGCTTACCTTTCCCTTAACTGTGTTTCTGGGATGGCTATAATATTCAATCCCATGAACTAACTTTATTCTCCTTACCCATCAGACCTCTTGAATTGAAGTAAATGTAATACTATTGAGCTGCTTTCTAAGGAAATAAAAATGAAAGACATGAACTTTGTTCCAATAAATTAATTCTTTTCCAATAAACCAAAAACCATTAGATGATCATTTTGGATGTCCTATCTGTAGCTATCACCTTGCTCTATTGCCTAGCATCATGTAGAGGTGACTTTCACTTTAAATGAGCACAAATCCTTGAATTAAGTAAATCAGAATGAGAATTCTGGTAGATGTATAATGCGAACTGAAGAATGGATTATAAATATGGAGTTGATCAGAATCACAGAGAAGATCTGTGCCTTGACAGGAGATTGGACAGGAACACACAATAAAAGATTGCAGCTGGGTTATTTGCAACAGGAGGATGAAGGGCAAGGTGAATGCAGACACGTGAAGGGAGTTGGAAAGTTGGAACAGCAAATGTGAAAGGTCAGGGGCTGTTGATAAAGATTGGAATGACACGTTGGGAGAGTCGGGATAGAGGAGACCAGACAGAGGCTGCAGAGAGAAAGGAATGGAAAAGAATGGAAGTGTTAATGATGCTGGTGAAGATGGGAGTACGAATATGTGAATGCATTCCAAAAAGTGGGATGGATGTTGGGGTGGTGGGGTTGCTAGGGTCAAAAAGTCCAGGTTGGCAGGATTTCAACAGTGAAGGGAACATGTGGATTGAGAATAGTTAGCTCATTATGGGATAAATTGGGGAGTTTTGCAACATCAGTTGCTGCTCTTGGCCCAATACTAGTGCTGGGATATCTCCTGATAGAACTAGCACTCCTAACATTCTCCATTCTTTGTTCAGCGATGAAGTTCCAGCCTCCCCACAAACTTTGTTTTGGTCTAACATACTAATTGTTCATTGATAGACTAAAACTTAATTATTTACAATAAGTAGTATTTGCATGGTCATAAGAAATACTTAATCATATTAACTTCCATTGCTAATGATCATTTCTAATGTTAGTAAAATATGAATAAAATTGTAAATTGCTTTATTATTGTCACATGTACCAGTGAAGAAAATTGCATTGCATTCCATCCCACTGTTAGCAGAATTTCAAAGGGCGATGAGAAGGCTTACAGGAGCAAGACAGAACAGCTGGTTGAGTTGTGTTGCAGCAACAACCTAGCACTCAGTGTTAGTAAGACCAAAGAATTGACTGTAAACTTCAGAAAGGGTAAGACAAGGGAACACACAGCAGTCCTCATCGAGGCATCAGAAGTGGAAAGAGTGAGCAATTTCAAATTCCTGGCTGTCAACATCTCAGAGGATCTATCCCAGGCCCAACATATCGACGCAGTTACAAAGAAGGCATGGCGGTGGCTAAATTTCATTAGGAGTTAGAGGAGATTTGGTATATCCCACAAAAGACCATGGAGAGCTTTCTGATTAGCTGCATCACCAGCTAGTACGATAAGGTGGGGGTGAGCACTGCACAGGATTGGAATAAGCTGTAGAAAATTGTAAACTCAGTCAACTCCATCATGGACACTAGCCTCCCCAGCATCCAGGGCATCTTCAAGGAGCAATCCCTCAACAAGGCTCCATCCATCATTAAGGACCCCATCACCCAGGACATGCCCACTTCTCATTGCTACCATCAGGAAGGAGGTACAAGAGACTGAAGACACACACACACAACAATTCAGGAAAAGGTTCTTCCCCTCTGCCATCAGATTTCTGAATGGACATTGAGCCCATGAACTTACTACTTACTTAATCTAACTTTTTTATATATATATACAGATTTCCTTTTTATGCATTGCAATGTACGGCTGCCACAGAACAACAAACTTCATGATACACACCAGTGATATTAAACCTGATTCTGACTCTGAACCTTGCAGACCATTTCATCATGTCAGTGCGTTGAGGTAGTACAAAGGAAAACAAGATCAGAATGTAGAATAAAGTGTTATGGTTACTTAAAAAAGCATAGTGCAGGCATCCAATAAGGTACATGGTCATTATGAGGTAGATGGTGGGGCCAAGACTCCACTTTTATCATTGTAGGAGTACAATAGTCTCATAACAGTGGGATAGAATCTCTTCTTCATCTTGGTGTAGGTGCTTCAGGATTTTGTATCATATGCCCTGTGTGAGGGGTGAGTGAGGTGTTTGATTATGCTGGCTGCTTTACATAGGCAGCAAGTGCCCATGGATGGGATGCAGGTGTCTGAGATGTGTTTCGCTGTGTCTGAAATTCCCTGCATTTTTTTAAGGTCTTTTCAGACAGAGCAGTTGCCCATACCAAGCTAAAAGGCATCTGGATGGGATGCTTTTTATAAATATTGGTGAGAGTCAAAATTGGCATGCCAGATACCTGGCCGTATTGAACATTTGTGTTGAGTAATTGGCTGGACTGTTCACTAATATCTTTAACCTCTTGCTTTGGCAGTCTGAAGTACCCACCTGCTTCAAGCAGGCTTCAATTATAATGGTGTTCAAGAAGAATGTGGATATCTGTCCAGGAGCACTTACATCCACTATGATGAAGTGCTTTGAGAGTCTGGTGATGAAAGGTATTAATTCCTACTTGAGGAGTGACTTGGATTCATTCCAATTTGCTTACTGTTACAACATGTCAACAGAAGGTGCAATTTCATTGGCCCTTCATCCAATCCTAGAACTTGCAGACAGTGAAGATGCATACATCAGGATGCACTTTATTGACTACAGCTTAGCATTCAATACAAACTCCCCTCAAAGCTAATCAATAAGGTCCAAGACCTCAATTCCTCCTTGTGCATCTGGATCATCAATTTTCTCACTTGCAGACCCCAGTCAGTTCTGACTGGCAACAATATCTCTTGCTCAATGGCCGTCACTACAGTTGCATCACAAGGCAGTGTGATTTGCCTCCTTATCTACTCACTTTTTTACTGTGAGGCAAAGTACAGCTCCAGTGCCTAATTTAAGTTTGCTGCTGACACCGCTGTCATTGGCCGAATCAAAGATGGTGAGGAATCTGCATGTAGGGGGAGCATTGAAACCCTAGCTTAGTGGTGCCAGGTGACCTCGCTCGGTATCAGAAAGACCAAGGAACTGATTATTAACTACAGGAGGAGGACAGCTGAAGTTCTCATTGAGCCAGTCCTCATTGGGGAATCAGAGGTGGAGAGGATCAGCAACTTTAAATTCTTCAGTGTTAGCACTTCAGAAGACCTATCACTGGCCCAGCACGCATGTGTCATTACAAAGGAAACACAGCAGCATCTCTACTTTTTCTAAGTGTGCAAGGATTTGGTATATCATCTAAAGATAGAAACAGAGAAACATAGAAATACAGAAAACCTACAGCACAATACAGGCTCTTCAGCCCACAAAGCTGTGTCGAACCTGTCCCTACCTTAGAATTACCTAGGCTTTACCCATAGCCCTCTATTTTTCTAAGCTCCACATAGGCATCCAGGAGTCTCATAAGAGACCCTATTGTTTCCACTGGCAGCCCATTCCATGCACTCACCACTCTCTTTGTAAAAAAATTACCCCTGTCATCTCCTCTGTACCTACTTCCAAGCACCTTAAATCTACGCCCTCTCATGCTAGCCATTTCAGCCCTGGAGAATGCCTCTCATTATCTTGTACACCTCTATCTGGTCACCTCTCACCTCCGTCACTCCAAGGAGAAAAGGCCGAGTTCACTCAACCTATTCTCATAAGGCATGCTCCCCAATGCAGGGAACATCCTTGTAAATCTCCTCTGCACCCTTTCTATGGTTTCCACATCCTTCCCAAAGTGAGGTGACCAGAATTGAGCACAGTACTCCAAGTGGGGTCTGATAAGGGTCCTATATAGCTACAACATTACCTCTTGGCTCTTAAACTCAGTCCCACGATTGATGAAGGCCAATGCATCATGTGCCTTCTAGCCACAGACAAATCTCTATAGAGGTGCACTGAAGAGTACACTGACTAGTTGCATCATGGCCTGGTATGGAAACATCAATGCCCTTGAAAAGAAAAAAAAACTACAAAAAGTAGTGGATACAGCCCAGAACATCATCTGCAAGGCCCACCGCAGCAATTAACACATCTATAAAGAGCACTGTCATAGGAAAGCAACATCCATCATCAAGAAGCCCCACCATCCAGGTCCTGCTCACTTCTCACTGATTTCCCCATTATGAAGAAGGGAAAGGAGCCTCAGGACCCATACCATCAGGTTTAAGAACAGTTACTAGCCCTCAACCATCAGGAATCAGAGGGGAAAACTTTACTCAACTTCACGCACCCCAACAATTCCATAACCTTTGGACTCACTTTCAAAGACTCTTCATCTCATGTTGTTTGCCATCTTTGTTTCTTCTATTATTCTATTATTCTCATTTATTCTATTAGGTTTCTTGTATTTACTGTGAATGCCTGCAAAAATATGAATCCCAGGGTTGTATATGGTGAAAGGTATGTACTTTGATGATACATTTTGAAATTTGAACTTTGAACTTCCATAGGAAATTTGGTACCTATTTCAGAATATTTTATTTTCACACATTAGCAGGGCTACTATAGATTCGCTAGAATACTGCTAGATTTTTTATGAGGGAAAATCAATAATACTAATTATTGTTTCCAGGAAATTCTTTGCAAAGGGGTGGTACATGTTCAAAGAAAAAGATAAAAAATGTCAGATAACTTAGTCATACAGTGGGGAACCAGTTGATAACATAATAGCAGATAACATCAGTAAACACTTGGAAAGGTGCAATGTAATAAATGAAAATATGAATTTGTAAGAGTCACCTTCTTATCTAAAGTATGGAATTTACAGAAGAATTCACTGAGTGAATAAACCAGTAGACTAGTCAATGTGACATTTTTGGACCTTGAAAAATATCCAATAACATCACTTTAAATGACTCATTAAATATTTAGCCTTTAGCATTAAAGGTAATGATGCAGAATGGATGAACGGTTGAAAATGCCCCAATCTTTGGGATAGAATACAATATTTGAGGTCCAGCTTAATCATGGAGAAAACTTGACTGTTCCTAATCAAGCAGAGCTTTTTGATTATGAGGGAAGCCTGAGCCATTCTCTGAGAACTGCTTTGTAGTGGCAGTCTAAATGGTCTGCCAAACTCTCGCAGAGTAGTGCTTGAATTCCGTAACTTTTGGACTCAGAATTGAGAATACTGCCAAGAATCACGATATAAAGAAATACCACAGGTCTCACCATAACGCAGAAGTGATTAAATTTACTATGAAAGGTCTGAAACTTGCCAAAAACCAGAGTTTGAAGATTCAATTCCACTAAGGAAAAAAAGTTTCATTGGTAATAAGGCACAGATTGTCAATATTGTGGGGTATTTCAATATGCAGGTAGACTGGGAAAACCAAGTTGGTGCTGGATCCCAAGAGGGGGAATTTGTAGAATGTCTACGAGATGGCTTTTTAAATCAGCTCGTAGATGACCCACTAGGGAATCAGCTTTTCTGGATTAGGTGTTACACAATAAACCAGAATTAATTAGAGAGTTTAAGGTGAAGGAACCATTAGGGGAACAGTGATCATAATATGATAGAATTCACCATGCGATTTGAGAAGGAGAAGCTAAGGTCCAATGCATCAGTGTTGCAGTGGAGTAAAGGGAATTATGGAGGCACGAGAGAGGAGCTGGCCAAAATTGATCGTAAAGGAACAGGAGCAGGAATGATAACAGAGCAGCAATGGCTGCAAATTCTGGGAGCAACTCAGAAAGTGTGGGATATGTACATCCCAAAGAATAAGTATTTGTATCCAGAGATACCGGCCACGTGACAGACGCACTGCCACCTGGCTGGTCGGAGGTCACACCACATGCCAATCAACATTTGGTCCCTCCCAACTAATCAATGCACACCTAAATTATTGGTCACCTTAATTGGATTATCTCGCCCAGCCCCATGCTTTAAAAGGTGAGACTTGCTTTTGGCTAACTCTCTCTTACAGACCACCACATTGGAGGTAAGTGCATTGATTTATGTTTGGGAAGGTCTATCGTCTGTCCTGGTAAGGGAGCCGCAGCTATCCAAGGTCAAGGGAGATAGCTGTCGTAGTGCTTTTCCCTTGTTCTTTGTGTAACCGTACCCTGTCCCCACACCGCTTCCTGTGTATTGTAGTTGCTTGTGTTGACCCGACTTCCCTTGTAAATAAATTCCTTATTATTAAAACTGTGTGTGTCCAGGCCTCTACTGTTGAGACTCAAAGAACCAGTTATTTCCATCACAACATTTGGTGCTGTGGAGCAGGGTCTCATAGGTTTTGGCTGGACACAAGCACAGGGGATAATGTTCCGGAATAAGGGGAAGAAAGCCATTGCAGGCTCCCAGGATAACATCCCTGGGTGGGCTGATGAAAGGGAGGGATTTGAGAGTCTGGCCAGCATGCTGGCAGACCACGGAAAACCAGTGACTGGTCTGAGCAGTTAGAGCCCCGTGGAGAGAAGCTGGGCCATCATGTGGTCTCCCTCCTGAAGGAATCAGGGTTCCCCAAAGCCAAGGGAAGTCAAAGGGGTGCCTTCTGGTTGTTTGCGTCCCTGCTGAGATGCCAGGTTAGAATTACTGATCACCTGCAGCACTTGTGTGGTTGGAAGGACGGGGAAATTGAAGACCTCGGTCAGCGTTGTTGCACGCTGAAGGAAGCAGCACAGGCTGCCCAGGCCCGAGCCAACGGCCTTGAAGTTAGGGGAACTGGACTTGCCTGTCGCCCCATAAAACTCCAGCAGGCCAGGGCAGCCCGTCGGTCTGGCTGGCAGCCGGACCCATTAAAGATTCGAGCCTTAGTCCAGTGTGGCGACAAGCTGGACGCATGGCTGGGGGATGGGGACATCTGGCTGGATAGTGACGACGAGGGGGTGCCCGAGAAACCAAGGTCCCACAACCACCCTTCCTCCTTCTCACCCGAGCTCCAACATGCCCGACCCGTCACCACGCGGTCCCAGGTTCACCACAGGGAGGAAAGGAACGAGGGGGAGATGGCCGGACCTTTCCCAATCACTCCGAGACCACGGAGACCCGGAACTTCTCCCCCAAGGAGCTGACCCAACTGGCGGATCGGTATCGCCAACGAGCACCTGGCCGCCTGGCTGTGGGACGAGGAGGCCCCAACCTCAGCCTCTCCCATCGGGAGGCAAGCGCCTTGGGAAGCCGCTCTGACCAGCAGAGCATAAACAATGCGCTGCGGGCGCCACAAGCAGAAATCCGCGACGGCACAACCCTGTGGGATCGGGTAGTGACCGCGGTACGAGCTCGCTATCCCACACTTCTGGAGTGGGATCTACACGGGCGCCCGCAATGGGGTACGGTCAGTGAAGGCAGCTGGGTTATCAGGGAATGGGCACTGGTCAACGGCATCTATCAAGGCGTCTGCGACCGTATCTTCCTTGAAAACACACGAGTGACCGGTGCCCTGGCGGGATAATTGGTCACTACCGCGCGCCCCGATCTGAAGTCGGTAATCCTGCCCCTCATGGCACCAGCCAGCGGTAGGACCGTACGGGATGCCATCACCCTCCTGGAGGGATTAGAATATATGCAGAGGGGGGCACCTACGCAGGTCCGCGAGACCGAGACAAGGGCCCTAGACACTATCCCTCTCAGATATACACGCAGGCAGCTGTACACAGACCTGCTGTGTGCAGGGGTGGATCGTAACCAGATAGATGGCATCCCCACCCCCAACCAATGCCCTGTGGAAGGAGCATTGCAGGGGAAGACTAGTTACAAAAAGACCACCCACACTGAGCCACCCTCCGCGCCCGAAACTCTCGAAGGCCCTCGAAGCAGAACTCAGACAGCTTGTCAGGCAGGAAATGTCCCACCTCCGCCAGCGAAGTGCCTCACCCCCGGTGTGGCAGCCCTCTTCCTCCCACTCCCATAGGATGAGGGCCAGGGCCCCCAGCGCATTTGCTCTCTTGCCCTTTCCCGCCCGGGGGACCTGAGGCCACATATACCCATCGCAATACATTGGGGAAAGGGAAACACACAGAGGTGTGTGGTGCTTGTTGACACAGGTGCCCAGCACATGATTATCCCAGGCAATCCTGCCTTATGGAGGGGTAGGGACATGCAGATAGAGGGATTGGGGAGGCTCCCTGTTACCAGGTAGGGAGGTCACCCTTCGCCTAGCCAGAGGCAACCATTCCCCCAGACGTGTACAAATCCTTATTGCCTCCTCCCCGGAATGTATCCTCGGTATCAATGTTTTAAAGGGACAATCACTTGAAACAAGCAGGGGCAAGTTCACCTTTGGCATCGCACAAGCCACTATTGTCGTCGAGGCGGCTAAATGGGAGCTAATTGTCATTCCCTTTCCCTCCAAGGTCATCTGTAACAGTCAGTACAGGGTGCAGGGGGGGCACCAAGAAATCGCAGACTCCATTCAAGCCCTGTTACGGGAGGGAATTATTAGAACCGCTGCCTCACCTGTCAATAGCCCCATTTGGCCAGTCCGTAAGAGGAACGGCTCCTGGCGGATGACCGTTGATTATAGGCAATTGAACAAGGCTGCACCCCCCCCCCGCCGCCGCTGTACCTGACATTGTCACCCTCATTGAAGACATCGCAGGCCGTCCCCACAAACCCTGGTACGCTGTTGTCGATTTAGCGAATGCATTTTTCTCGATTCCCCTGCACCCAGATAGCCAAGACCAGTTTGCCTTTACTTGGGACAGCAGACAATACACATTTTGTCGCCTGCCCCAAGGCTACATTCACAGCCCCATGATCTGCCATGGCCTTGTCTCCCGCGATTTACACAACATCCAATTCCCGCAGGAGATTTCAATTGCACATTATATAGACGATATTCTTCTCCAAGGTCCTTCTGAGACCATTGTGTCAAAGGCCCTTCACGTGCTAATCGAATCCCTCAGGGGATGGGACTGGGCCATTAATATGGAAAAAATACAGGGCCCCAGCCAGGGTGTCATTTTCCACAGAGTACATTGGAACTCCGGGCACAGAAGCATACCCGACGCTGCCAAAAATAAAATTTTGAATTTTGCTGTCCCCTCGAATAAAACTGACACACAGAGATTCGTGGGGCTCCTGGGCTATTGGCGGCAGCATATACCCCACCTGACCATGCTTCTCCGGCCACTCTATAGGATCTCCAGGGGAAAAATCCACATTTCTCTGGGGGCCAGCGGAACAGGCTGCCTTTGATACAGCGAAACTAGCGGTGGAACTAGCCATGCCACTTTCTTCCCGCCAGGCAGGTCTGCCTTTTGAGCTTCAGGTCTCAGTGAGCGAGACGGTCGCCGAGTCAGCCTCTGGCAGAAGACTCCAGGGCATAGAGTCCCCCTCGGTTTGTGGACTAAGTCCCTACCTGAAGCGGCAGTGCGCTACAGCCCCTTCGAGCGCCTGCTACCTGGTGCCCCTCGCCACAGATCACCAAACAGGCACCGACCCTGTTGTCCTTCGCCCCCATCTCCCCATAATGCGATGGGTCAAGTCCCCCATTCTACCCACAAGGAGGGCCATGCCCAGAGGTCCTCCATTGTCAAGTGGAAGTGGTACATTGTGCACTGGGCTGAGCCCGGTCCTGAAGGGGTCGGCCGCCTCCATGAACAAGTCATGGCTTTCCTCCTGTCCCAGGACCTTGCCCCAGACATCCCCGAGGTACAACCCTCCCCAGCATGTTGGGGTCAACCCTTCGATTCCCTCGACCCCAGCAGCAAACTGCGCGCCTGGTTCACAGACGGCTCCAGCCACTGGGAAGCGGGTAAACAATTTTGGAAAGTGGCAGCACCTCATTCTGCCACGGGTAGAATTTTAAACACCGAGGGAGAGGGGGGGTTCCAGTCAACTTGCCGAGCTGGCGGCAGTAGCCCTCACCCTCCAAAACATGACCAGACCAGCCCACATCTATACTGACTCCTGGGCGGTAGCTAACGGCATTGCAGTGTGGATGGCCCGGTGGCAAGACATGGGGTGGGAAATACAAGACGTCCCCTCTGGGGACAGCACCACTGGCATTTCATTTGGGACCAGGCTACCCACAGAAAACTTTCTGTCCACCATTTGGATGCCCATACCCGGAAAGCTATTGAAGAGGCAATGTTTAACGCTGCTGTGGACCAGGCTGCCCAAATATCATCTGCCACCCCTGACACAGACTAGCTGCGTGGGCACATCGCAAAGGTGGCCACTTAGATGGCACGCGGCGCTGGGCTGAACAATTCGGTGTCACCTTGACACTCGATCAATGTAAAACCTCTGTAGATAACTGCCCCATCTGCCAGCGAGTCAGGCCACGGGACTGGCCGATAGGGCCACCGGGCCACATTCATCGCGGCATGGGAGCGGGTCAGGTATGGCAAATCGACTATATTAGACCGCTCCCGCGACAGAATAAGAAGCAGTACGTCCTCACGATGGTGGACACATACTCGGGTGTCCTGGTGGCGGTGCCCTGTGAGAGGGCCGAACAGAACGGCACCATCAGAGGATTACAGCACCTCTCCTCTCTCTGTGGGGTCCCATGGGAGGTACAATCCGATCAGGGCTCACACTTTGCTGGGACCAAAGCCCAGACCTGGGCGGCTGAGGCGGGGATCTCGTGGCAATGCGCACACTTCTAACTTTTCCCTTGGTCACAGCAACTGTCAGCGAAACTGGTACCCGGGTGCCCCAGTGACCTCTGCCAACGATGCCGCTAAACTGGGAGCTCCCTGGACTCTGAACGGGACCCACTGGACCTGCGGCCACTGCGCCTACCCGTGGCTCCCCACGAGCTGGTACGGCTGCTGCTTTCGAGCATATGTGGTGCCCTTCATCCACCCTCTGAATGACCTTGGGGAGCATCCGGGTACAGTGGCCACCGGGACAAGAGCCATTACAGAGGCAGAGAGGTTCTGGATGATGGCCTTTCCCAGTTATGGTCCGGCCCGGCTGTCCCGGGAGGTGATCCAGATGACCAGTGTGCCCGAGACTCTGGCCAACGAGACGGCAGTGGCACTGCAACACACGGAGGATGGTACGGCCTGGCTATCCCAGGAGGTGATCCAGATGACCAGTGTGCTCGAGACTCTGGCCAACGAGATGGCAGTGGCCCTGCAACACACGGAGGATGCCCTCACCCGAACGGCGGCAGAACTGACCCCTGTCAGGATGGTCGCCCTGCAGAACCGAACGGCACTGGACTACCTACTTGCTGCTGATGGTGGAACGTGTGCGGTGGTTGGTGAGGAATGCTGTACCTTTATCCCTGATGAGTCCAGCAACATCACTCACTTGGCCGCTCACATTCGGGACTCGGTGGCTAAAATTCAAAAATCAAGGGACCAGCTCCTCCGGCACAACACCTCATGGGGCAATTGGTGGCCGTTTGGGTCCCTAGAGGGGTGGTGGGCAACTGTCATTCACTGGTCCATCGCCCTCATTCTTGTAATCATAGCCATTTCTATACTATGTTACGCATACCAGCTAATTAAGAGTGTCTCTCCATTTACTTAGCTGCTCAAAATTGGTTATTTCTGGTATATGCGATTTTGTTGCACCCTCTTATGTGTGTTGGCTATGTGGTGCGTCTTCCGAGGGGTGGAGTGTATCCAGAGATACCGGCCACGTGACAGACGCACTGCCACCTGGCTGGTCGGAGGTCACACCACATGCCAATCAACATTTGGTCCCTCCCAACTAATCAATGCACACCTAAATTATTGGTCACCTTAATTGGATGATCTCGCCCAACCCCATGCTAAAAAAGGTGAGACTTGCCTTTGGTTAGCTCTCTCTTACAGACCACCACATTGAAGGTAAGTGCATTGATTTATGCTTGGGTAGGTCTATCGTCTGTCCTGGTAAGGGAGCCGCAGCTATCCAAGGTCAAGGGGGATAGCTGTCCTAGTGCTTTTCCCTTGTTCTTTGTCTGTGTAACCGTACCCTGTCCCTACACTGCTTCCTGTGTATTGTAGTTGCTTGTGTTGACCTGACTTCCCCTTGTAAATAAATTCCTTATTATTAAAACTGTGTGTGTCCAGGCCTCTATAGTTGAGACTCAAAAAACCAGTTATTTTCCATCATAACAGTATTCTAAAGGCAACATAAAAGCCAAAGGGAGGGCATATAATAGAACAAAAGTAGTGGGAAGTTATAGGATTGGGAAGCTTTTAAAAGCAACAGAAGGGAACTTAAAAAGTAATAAAGAAGGAAAAGATGGAACATGAAGGTAAACTAGCCAATAATATTAAAGTGGATACCTAATTTCTTCATATTTATAAAGTGTAAAAGAGAGGCGAGACTAGATATCAGACTGTTGGAAAATGATACTAGAGATGTAGTAAAGGGAGACAAGGAAATGGCGGACAAAGTGAATAAGTATTTTGCAGTAGCAGAATGCCAGAAATTCAAGAATGTCGGGGCAGAAGTGTATGAAGTTGCCATTACTAGGGAGAAGGTCCTTTGGAAACTCAAAGGTCTGAAAGGAGTGGCTGAAGAGATTGTGGAGGCAATAAGGGAATAAGTCTGTTGGAATTCTTTGAAGAAATAGCAAGCAGAATATCGGCCAGTGAGTGAGTGGGCCAGTGAAGGAGTGGAGATTTGAGGCTTTGACGAGTTTGTTCCCAGTTAGTATTACCTTCATGTTCCATCTTTTCCTCCTTTATTACTTTTTAAGTTGCCTTCTGTGCCTCTCCTGTGAGATGTGGCAGTCTTGGGGGAACTCCTCTCTGGCAGAGTCACATCTGCCAGAAGTGCTTGCGGCTGGGCGATCTGGAAGACCGTGTGAGGAATCTGGAGCAGCAGCTGGATGACATTCGACTCACAAGGGAAAATGAGGCAGTCATAGATGAGAGCTACAGGGGGGTAGTCACACCTAGGCTGCTGGAAGCAGGTCATTGGGTGACTGTCGGGGGGGGGGGAGCGAAGGAGAGTAGACAGGAAGTGCAGAGAACCCCTGCAGCCATTCCCCTGAATAATAAGTTTACCATCCTGGATACTGCTGGCGAGGATGACGGACCAGTTGTGAGCCACTGGCAGGGCCTCTGGCACTGAGTCTGATCCCGTGGTGCAGAAGGATGGGACGGAGAAGAGGAAAGCTGTCATCATTGGAGACTCTATAGTCAGGGGAGCAGACAGGAGATTTTGTGGACATGAGAAGGACACCTGTATGGTTTGTTGCCTCCTGGGTGCCATGGTCCGGGGATGTCTCCAACTGGGTGCATGACATCCTGGTATGAGAGGGAAAGCACCCAGAAGTCATGATACATGTTGGTATTAATGACATAGGCAGGAAGAGGGATGAGGTCCTGAAGTGTGAGTTTCGGGAACTAGGCAGAAGGCTGAAGAACAGGACCTCGAGGGTGGTGTTCTCAGGATTGCTGCCAGTGCTATGTGATAGTGATGGTAAGAATTGGAGGAGATGGCAGCTGAATGCGCGGCAGAGGAGTTGATGCAAGGTGCAGGGTTTTACATTTTTGGACCATTGGGATCTCTTCTGGGGAAGCTGCGTTGCACCTGAACTCAAGGGGGAGCAATATCCTTTCAGGTAGGTTTGCTAGCATGGTTCGGGAGGTTTTAAACTAATTTGCAAGGGGGATGTGACCCGGAGCGACAGAGCAGTGAAAGAAGTGCATGGAGTAAAGCCAGATCTAACATATAGAGAGCCTTTGAGGAAAGAGAAGCAGAATAAAGGGTGTAAAGGTAGTAAGGTAGAAGGGCTAAAGTGTGTGTACTTCAAAGCAGGAAGCATCAGGAACAAAGATGATGAACTGAGAGCTTGGATACATACATGAAATTATGATGTAGTGGCCATTACAGAGACTTGGCTGGCACCAGGGCAGGAATGGATTCTCAATATTCCTGGATTTCAGTGCTTTAAAAGGGATAGAGAGGGGTGAAAAGGGGGAGGAGAGTGGCAGTACCGGTCAGGGATACTATTACAGCTACAGAAAGGGTGGATAATGTAGCAGGATCCTCTTTTGAGTCAGTATGGATGGAAGTCAGGAACAGGAAGGGAGCAGTTACTCTACAGGGGATATTCTATAGGCCCCCTGGTAGCAGCAGAGATACTGAGGAGCAAGTTGGAAGGCAGATTTTGGAAAGGTGCAAAAATAACAGGGTTGTTATCATGGGTGACTTTAACTTCCCTAATATTGATTGGCACTTGATTAGTTCCAAGGGTTTAGATGGGGCAGAGTTTGTTAAGTGTGTCCAGGATGGATTCCTGTCACAGTATGTTGACAGGCCGACTAGGGGGAATGCCATACGAGATCTAGTATTAGGTAACAAACTGGATCAGGTCACAGATCTGTCAGTGAGCATCTGGGGGACAGTGATCACTGTTCCCTGGCCTTTAGCATTATCATGGAAAAGGATAGAATCAGAGAGGATAGGACAATTTTTAATTGGGGAAGGGCAAATTATGAGGCTATAAGGCTGGAACTTGGGGGTGTGAATTGGGATGATGTTTTTACAGGGAAATGTACTATGGACATGTGGTCGATGTTGAAGAATCTCTTGCAGGATGTTAGTGTGAGGAAGATAAAGAATGGTAGGGTGAAGGAACCATGGGTGACAAGTGAGGTGGAAAATTTAATCAGGTGGAAGAAGGCAGCATACATGAGGTTTAGGAAGCAAGGATCAGATGGGTCTATTGAGGAATATAGGGTAGCAAGAAAGGAGCTTAAGAAGGGGCTGAGAAGAGCAAGAAGGGGGCATGAGAAGGCCTTGGCAAGTAGGGTAAAGGAAAACCCTAAGGCATTCTTCAATTACATGAAGAACAAAAGGATGACATGAGTGAAGGTAGGACCGATTAGAGATAAAAGTGGGAAGATGTGCCTGGAGGCTGTGGAAGTGAGCGAGGTCCTCAATGAATACTTCCCTTCGGTATTCACCAATGAGAGGGAACTTGATGACGGTGAGGACAATATGAGTGAGGTTGATATTCTGGAGCATGTTGATATTAAGGGAGAGGAGGTGTTAGAGTTGTTAAAATACATTAGGAAGGATAAGTCCCCGGGGCCTGTCGGAATATTCCCCAGGCTGTTCCACAAGGCGAGGAAAAAGATTGCTGAGCCTTTGGCTCGGATCTTTATGTCCTTGTTGTCCATGGGAATAGTACCGGAGGATTGGAGGGAGGCAAATGTCATCCCCTTGTTCAAAAGAGGTAGTAGGGATAGTCCGGATAATTATAGACCAGTGAGCCTTACGTCTGTGGTGGGAAAGTTGTTGGAAAAGATTCTTAGAGATAGGATCTATGGGCATTTCGAGAATCATGGTCTGATCAGGGACAGTCAGCATGGCTTTGTGAAGGGCAGATCGTGTCTAACAAGCCTGATATAGTTCTTTGAGAAGGTGACCAGGCATATAGTGGAGGGTAGTGTAGTGGATGTGATCTACATGGATTTTAGTAAGGCATTTGACAAGGTTCCACACGATAGGCTTATTCAGAAAGTCAGAAGGCATGGGATCCAGGGAAGTTTGGCCAGGTGGATTCAGAATTGGCTTGCCTGCAGAAGGCAGAGGGTTGTGGTGGAGGGAGTACATTCAGATTGGAGGGTTGTGACTAGTGGTGTCCCACAAGGATCTGTTCTGGGACCTCTACTTTTCGTAACTTTTATTAACAATCTGGATGTGGGGGTAGAAGGGTGGGTTGGCAAGTTTGCAGACAACATAAAGGTTGGTGGTGTTGTCGATAGTGTAGAGGATTGGCAAAGGTTGCAGAGAGACATTGATAGGATGCAGAAGTGGGCTGAGAAGTGGCAGATGGAGTTCAACCTGGAGAAGTCTGAGGTGGTACACTTTGGAAGGACAAACTACAAGGCAGAGTATAAAGTAAACGGTAGGAAACTTGGTAGTGTGGAGTATCAGTGGGATCTGGGGGTACATGTCCACAGATCCCTGAAAGTTGCCTCACAGGTAGATAGGATAGTTAAGCAAGCTTATGGGGTGTTAGCTTTCATAAGTCGAAGGACAGAGTTTAAGAGACGTGATGTAATGATGCAGCTCTATAAAAGTCTGGTTAGGCCACACTTGGAGTACTGTGTCCAGTTCTGGTCACCTCACTATAGGAAGGATGTGGAAGCATTGGAAAGGGTACAGAGGAGACTTACCAGGATGCTGCCTGGTTCAGGGAGTATGCATTATGATCAGAGATTAAGGGAGCTAGGGCTTTACTCTTTGGAGAGAAGGAGGATGAGAGGAGACATGAGAGGTGTACAAGATATTAAGAGGAATAGACAGAGTTGACAGCCAACGCATCTTCCCCAGGGTACCACTGCTCAGTACAAGAGGACATGGCTTTAAGGTTAGGGGAGAGAAGTTCAAGGGGGATATTAGAGGAAGGTTTTTCACTCAGTGGTTGGTGCGTGGAATGCACTGCCTGAGTGGTGGAGGCAGATACACTAGTGAAGTTTAAGAGACTACTAGACAGGTATATGGAGGAATTTAAGGTGGGGGGTTATATGGGAGGCAGGGTTTGAGGGTCAGCACAACACTGTGGGCCGAAGGTCCTGTAATGTACTGTACTATTCTACGTTCTATAGACAAAGGAGAATCGGTGGATGTTGTGCACTTGGATTTTCATAAGGCCTTTGTCAAGATACCAGACTTGAGGCTGCTTAAGATCCCCTAGTATTACAGGAAAGATACTAACATGAATAGAGCATTGGCTGATGGCAGAATGTAAAGGGTGTGAATAAAAGGGAGCTTTTTTTCTGGTTGGCTGCTGGTGACTAGAGATGTTCCACAAGGTTCTGTGTTGAGACTGATTCTTTTTACACTCTATGTCAATGATTTGGATGATGGAATTGAAGGCTTTGTTGCAAAGTTTACAGATGATACAAAGTTAAGTGGAGGGGCAGGTAGTTTTGAGGAAGTAGACTGCAGAAGGACTTAGACAGATTCAGAGAATCTATAAGCAAAGACATAATATTGAGATTTCATAAAGCACTGGTTAGGCCTCACTTGAAGAATTGTGAACAGTTTTTGGCCCCTTATCTTCGAAAGGATGACTGACACTGGGGAGGGTTCAAAGGAGGCTCACGACAGTGATTCCAGGATTGAATGGTTTGTCATATAAGGAGCATTTGATGGGTCTGGGCCTCTATTTACTGGAATACAGAAGAATGAAGGAGACCTCATTGAAACCTATTGAATATAAAAAGGCCACGACAGAGTGGATATTGAGAGAACGTTTCCTATGGTGGGTCTAAGACCAGAGGACACAGCCTCAGAATTGAGTGATGTCCTTTTAGAACAGAGATGAGGTGGAATTTCTTTAGCCAGAGAGTGGAGAAACTGTTGTACCCTTAGCCACAAGTGACTGTTGAGGCCAAGCCATTGGTTATATTTAAGAAAGGTAGAGGTTGATAGATTCTTGATTGGTCAGGGCATGAAGGGATGCAGGGAGAAGTCAGGAGATTGGGACTGAGAGGGAAAATTGGATTAGCCATGATGAATGGCAGAGCAGACCTGATGGTTGAAATGGCCCAATTCTGCTCCTATATCTTATGGTCTTATTGAATTAGTTTTGCCATGTCCGCTTCACTGAATTCCATAATGAATTGCAGTATGTTTATCTGTTTATTGGGCCTAATTTTGATTAAAAAGTCTGATTGATGCTGATTGTTATCTTGGTGCATATCAGCCAGTAGCTTTTATTTAAGAAGAGATTATCTCAACTTGTCACAGACTGTGACAGCCACTCTAACATTGGCTTCTGGAAAAGAGCAACTTGCCTTATGACTGATCAATTTGACACTTTTGCACAGTAACTGTATTTTAAGTATGTTATAGAAAGTTGTCTGGTAATTATCAATCCATGTAAATTTTTACATCATAATTATTGATAACCACAAACTGATGCTTCTTGCATCTTAAATGTGATACGTGTTACTTCTGGAAATTTTGAAGATTACTGTTTTGTTTACTTTTTTCCCTTGATTTATTTCATTTTTTTTCTGTCTATTTCTTTCCAAATCTAATGTCCCATTGAATTTACGGATGTCTGTCTCTCCTTCTTTAAGACATCTTGTTTATTCTCAGAGTTTCAGAAACAGTTTCTTCCCCTTCGTCAGATTTCTGAATGGACAATGAACCCATGTACACTAGCTCACTAGTTTTTGCTCTCTTTCTGGGTTATTTACTTAATTTATTTTTTTTGTATTTCTTATTATAATTTATAGTGTTTATTATTATGTATTGCAACGTACTGCTGCCATAAAATAACAAGTGCTGATGCCACTACACCACCACAACCCTCCATTTTTCTTTCATCCATGTACCCATCCAAGAGTCTCTTAAATTTCACTAATGTATTGAATTAGCCTTAGCTACCATCCCCAGCAGTGCATACCAGGCATTTACCACTCTCTGTAAAAGACCTACCTCTGACATCTCCCCTAAACTTTTCTCTACTCAATTTAAAAGAACGACCTCTGGTATTTGTCATAGACACCCTTGGAAAAGCTCGTCCATTGTATCGATGCTTCCTATAATACTATCAAGTTACCTCATTCTCCTTTGCTCCAGAGAGAAGAACCTAGGGAGCTCAATGTTTCCGCATAAGACATATTTTCCATTGGAAAATGTGCTACCACTTAACAGAATCAGAAAAAGAATGGGGAAAATGAGTAAGGCAAATAGAAATGTGAGCCTACCAGCCATCAATCACCATCTTCTATCTCTTGTTGCAAGTGCAGTAATCTTCACATAAACTTAAGCATAAAAGACATCCACATTTGAGATTATATGATTAAATTTTATCAGAGATATTTGCTGAGCAACACAGGCTTTTGCTGGAGGAACTCAACAGGCCAGAAAAAGAATAAACAGTCAGTATTTTGGGCCGATACATTTTTGTTTGCTGGGCTGCCTTTCTCTATCAATCCAGACTAGTAACTAGTAGCATTACAGTCTTGTCTTTAAGACCTCATGTGATTTCAGTAATAGATGGCATCCAGTAAAATCTGCCAAGCAATTTAACTGAAACTGATATAAAGCAAACTGGTGGAAATTCCCAAAACATTTCGTACTTTTTCCAGATATTAGGATAATGAATGCACTTGTCCAAGACTCAGCAATGTTTAAGAAAGAAACAAACTATCCTACCACTAAATGTATCTTTACCTCCACTCCACTCTCTGCTGGGATCACTTCCTCCATGACTTCCTTGTCCATTTGTCCCACCCCACGAATCTTCTTCCCGATTCTTTATCCCTGCAAGTGGCCCAAGTTCTTCACCTCCCCTTTCACCTCCATTCAGGACTCCAATCATCTTTCCAGGCAGCACTTCACCCGCGAACCCGCCGTGTTGTCTATTGTGTCTGGTGCTTCCGATGCAGATAACTCTACATTGGCGAGACCGCTTCATTGAGCACCTCCGCTCCATCCATGGAACTTCCTGGTGGTCAGACATTTTAAGTCCGATTCCCTTCCCATTCCGACATGTTGGTCCATGGCCTCCTCTTGTGCCAAGTTGAAGCCACCCTCAGAGTGGAGGAGTAACGCCTTATCTTTTATCTGGGTAGCCTCCAATTTGATAGCATGAATAGCAATTTCTCCTTCTGATTTAAAAAAAAAAGATTCTCCTCCCCTGTTCCCTTGTTCTACTCCCCACCATGGCCATTTATCTCTTCTCACGCCTATCACTTCCCCCTGGGTCCCCTCCTCCTTCCCTTTCTCCTATGGTCAACTCCCCTCTCCTTCTCCAGCCCTTGACCTTTCCCGCCCACCTGCTTCACCTATTTCCTTACAGCTGACCTCTTATTCCCCCGCCGCATTTTTTTATTCTGGCATTTCTCCACTTCCTTCTCAGTCCTGAAGAAGGGTCACAGCCTGCAACGTCGACTGTTTATTCATTTCCACAGACGCTGCCTAACCTGCTGAATTCCTCCAGCATTTTGTGTGTGCTTCTTTGGATTTCCAGCACCTCTGACTTCCTCGTGTTTATAAATGCAGCAAATGTTAAACTGACTAAGTCGGTTAGTTAGCTGTTCAAAGTTACTCACCTTGGTCATCTGAAGTGTTTCAGTGGAAGCTCATCTTCCAAGCTCAAGCTGTAGGGTTTCATAAACTTGGGTAAACAATCACAGACAATGATACAAAGGCATGACACTGCAGGTGCTGGAATCTGCAGAAACACACGTGCTGGAACCAAATTATCAAATGTCTGTTCTTCTACACTGAATTCCTCCGGCATCTTACACACGAGATTCTAGAGATTTGGAAATCGTAAGCAACGCACAAAAATACTCGAAGTCAAAGTAAATTTATTATCATATATGTCATTATATAATACTCTGAGATTTGTTTTCTTACAGGTAAATAAGAAATACAATAGAATTTATGAAAACTGTACATAAGCAAAGACTGACAAACAACCAATGTGCAAAAGAAGACAAACAGTTCAAATAAAAAAGTAATATTGAGAATGTGTTGTAGAGGTTTTGAAAGTGAGTCTGTACGTTGGAAGTGTGCCTGGAGGAACTCTGAATGTCAGAGATATCTATGGAGGGAAATAAACAGTTGACATTTTGGGCCAAGACCCTTCAGCAGGACTGGAGAATCTCTGAGTTAAAAAGAAGGGATGGCATTCGAGAGTCCGCCATAACAACCTGCAAATATATGACCAGCAGAAAATCTGCAGACGCTGGAAATCCGAGCAACACTCAAAATGCTGGAGGAACTCAGCCGGCCAGGCAGCATCTATGGAAAAAAGTGCAGAGACTCTTCGGCAGGTTTTACATAACAGCACTAAGGTGAGGTGTTAAGCATGCTTCACAAATTTATAATCAGATAAGGCATGCATGGAACCAATCAACAGCCCAAGGACAGCCATGCAGGCCAATCAGCAGTCAGAAAACTAATGTGAAGGCTGGAGTTAAAGGAGCATCTTGTTCCTCTTCAAACCTCAAGTCAAATATCAAGTATCAATATCATTATGTTTTACGGACTTGTTTTTAATATCTGAAAGTACATTGGCCTTGAGCGTTTTGCTATGTGGATTTACCACAAGCTTTTCTGAATTCCAAGGATCAAATTACAAGGAACAATAACACAAATAAATATTGTATTCCTGGAACTTAAGTTATTGGATAATTTACTTGACTTTCCAATGCACTAAGTGGGGCTGACAAAATAGATCATGAGAAATGTCCATATTGTGAGGAATCGGATAATATAAAACCAGGCCTTTCAGAGGCGATAAGGAAACCATTCTACTTCTGGTAAGATGGCGGCACATCCAATTGCAGCGGCTTCTACTGGGCCAACTAAACATTTCTAAACATATGTTTTATGATCACAAGACCCTGCTTGACAATAAGAACTTAAATACTGCAGGTCTATCCCATCAGCGAGCTGCTTGTTGGCGGAGAAACTGAAGGAGCTGGGCTCCTTCACCACTGGGATTGTGAAACAAGCCCAGCAGAGATTGCACTTTCTAAGGAAGCTTAAACAAGCATCACTCCCCACTAACATCTTAACTACATTCTACAGAGGCGTGGTTGAGAGAGTGCTGACCTTTTGCATCACAACCTAGTACTCCAGTTGCAGTGCTGCTGACAAAAAAGCCTTGCAGAGGGTGGTTAGGGGAGCAGAGAAGGTTATTGGGGTCTCCCTACCTTCTGTCCAAGACCTCTTTCAGAGTTGATGCACCATCAATAACTCTCCAAGACGTGAGGCAAGATATTGACTTTTATTGACTGGAAGAAAGAACCAGCAGCAATTGACCACCATGCTACATCCTGGAGACTGAGGGCAGGGCTCGGGCCTCAATCGCCTTTATACCGGGGTCTGTGGGAGGAGCCACAGGAGCAGTCAACAGGGGGCATGTCCAGACAGGTATATGTAGTTCACCACAAGAGTCGATGTCTCCAGAAGATACGGTACATCATTAAAGACCCCTCACACCCTCTCCACGAACTGCTTGTTCTTCTGCCATCAGGTAAACGTTACAGGAGCATCAAAACTAAAACCACAAGGCTACTAAACAGCTTCCTCCCACAGGCAGTCAGACTGCTAAATAGCTGCTCTACCTGACTCTGCTTTGGACACTTTTAACTTGCACTGGACACTTATAACTTGTTTTTGACTGACATGTGGTTGTGTTTTACTATTTATTGTTATGTTTATTATTCAGTGTTGCATTTGTTATGTTATGATTGCACTGCTCCTGGGAAACGCTGTCTCATTCTGCCCTGCAGAGCTGATACAGTTAGAATGACAATAAAGTTTTTGAATCTTAATGTGAATCGTGCTTCTGCCTGATCAGAGAGGCAGTGGAGACGTCCGTGCATGAAGGAGCGATGCCGTCTAAAAGTGCGTGATCGTAAGACCCTTTCAGACATTGTTAATGTGGAATGCTGCATCTCTGATTCACTGATTTATTGGAAGATGGCAAGGGCGGAAGCCGGAGGAGCTCTGTGGCTTTGATTATAACAAGGACTAGGCCTTAAGCTGTGGTGCCGGCTGTTTACAGCTGCCCAGGAGAGAGGCATCCCAGTAGGTGCATTCCACTGGAGGTGGTGCAGTTTCCAAGCTGGTGTCAGTGTTGTCCCCTAGTGTTCGCTCGGCAGAAGACAACTCGTGTTGTGTTCGACTGCAGATTTCTTCAATATTCGTTGACTTGAGGTCTTGGGCTATATTTTTTGTGTGAAATATGTTATATGTGCTTGTTTTGTGCTGTGTGTGACAGTTGGTACTGTGTATAGCAGCTTGGCCCCAGGATAACGTTTTGTTTGCTGTATTCATGTATAGTTGAATGGCAATTAAATTTGAGCCGTGCTGAACTCAAAAGCTTGGTACAGATCTGAAACACAAATGACTATGATGTTGGTTTAGATGAAGTTGATAGGTTTTTGCTAACGCAATATATTGTGGGAGATTGGGAAAGCAGGTACATGAAACAAGATCAAAAGTCGGCCATGATCTCAGTGAATTGTGTAGCAGGCTTGAAGAGCTTAGTGGTTTACCCACCACCCACCACCGTCCCGTAAAATGCTGCCAAGCAGTCTCCCTGAAACTGATACCAGACATACTGGAGAAAACTGCCAAGTCACATATCACACCTTTTCAGATATCAAGGTAATGTTTGTATTCAAAGTCCTTGGCTCTGCCTTTGCTTTTCAAAAACAAAAGTCTCTGCTAGGTTTCTGCGCTTGAATCCAGTTAGATCTTCTTCCCCATCATAATATTAAAACAATTCTTAATCACCGCCTTGTTATAGAAGTAGTGTTTTTGCAGACGATGACAAGTGTTTTGCAAGCATTGCAGTCATTTTCAGGTGAACTCTCCGTCAAGCATAAAACTGCAGATGCTGGACGTGTGAGAAAAGCCGGGTGTTGGAAATACCCAGCTCAGGTGGCAACTGGGATTGGAACTGGAAGTGGAATTTGTTTATTACTGTCATATGCACCGAGGTCTTAACAGAGTTAGCATGTTGTATCAAAGACATTTAAACAAAATTTAATATGTCATTGAGTTAATATGTTTCTCTCTCCACATTGTTTGACCTGTTGTCTATTTCCAATATTCTCCATTTTCTTCCAGAGTGCCACATTTGGATCTGAACTCTTGGCTGGCTCCGTCCTTCCCAGCTTTCTCTTCCTGGAAGTGTGTCATTTCCTTCTCTCTATTGTGCTGGAGATCAGAGAGATGACTACAAATTCACCATTTATTCCCACCACAGATTGATGTGGATGGAACTTGAGATCTCACCTGTAGCATTTTCTGTTGACACGATAGTTTGTTACTGTGTCACTTAAATGATTGACTGTAATTCTCTGCAAAACACTCCAATGAATCTCCAGTAGCCTGTAAGGATTAAGGTCACTTTTAAATAGCACTGGAAATGGTCCAGGCATGGACAATCAGAATCAGAATGGCTTATTATTACTGTCATAAGTTGTGAAAATAAACAAAATAAATTGTGCTATAAATTATAATGAGAAATATTAAAAATTAAATTAGTGGAAAAAGACAGCAAAATAGTGACAAAACACTCAATGCTGGAGGAACTCATCAGGTCAAGCAGTATTTATGGAAATGAATAAACAGCCAACGTTTCGGGCTGAGACGCTTCTTCAGGGCTCTGCCCTCATGAAGGGTTTCAGCCCAAAATGTCGGCTGTTTATAGCTTTCCATAGATGCTGCCTGGCCTGCTGAGTTCCTCCAGCATTTTGTGTGTTCTGCCTTGGATTTCCAGCATCTGCAGATTTCCTCATGTTTGAATCTGAATCCGAATCAGGTTTATTATCACTGGCATGTGACATGAAATTTGTTAACTTGGCAGCAGCAGTTCAATGCAATACATGATCTAGCAGAAAGAGAAAAAATAATAATAAACAAAATAAAATGTAACAAATAAACAAATCAATCGAGCATATTGAATAGATTAGTGGTTGCCAACCCATCGATCGCGATCGACTGGTGGATCTTTGAGACTTTCCCAGTAGATCCTGAAAAAAAGGAAAAATAAATACACCAATACTATTGAGAGATTGTTTCTGGGTTGCGGGGTTTTAGTTCTGTCCTTTCCTGCCCAGTGCGCATGTGTGTAGCTCCCCCACCACACACTACACAGTACTTCAGTGGTCCCCAACCACCGGGCCGCGAGGAAATGATATGATTTGTTGAACTTGAACACATGCGAGGTCATCAGCCTCCTAAACGCAGTGACATCCTCGCACCAGGGATCACTGGTAGGCCTTGCGTGGCTGGTGGGAAGTGTTCCAGACTGCGATCGCCATGGCCCTGGCATGGGGACCTCTGGCCCTGACCTTGTCCTCTCACCCCATGCACGACCAGCCACACCTGGCCAAGGCATCTGGTGGCAGGTGAGCAGTAAGCTGGAGTTCGGGCCCGGAAGCTGTCTAATGAGGCAAAGAAGCTCTCAAAACTGCTTCGGTACCCTGAGTCCAAGTACCCTGCACTTAAAGACAAACCCATTGAGATTGTTCAGCGGGAAAGACGTGAACATGCAGGACAGAATCAAGTGCTGATAGCCACGTAAACTAAATTACAGAATAGCCTGGACATAAGGAACCTGCTTCGAGTATCACCGTATTCCAGTTGTGTTTAACACAATGCTGCCTGTTGTGTATTTAATATTCAAGTAAGATATGAATAATATTGTAAGCATGTTGATTAACCATTCTTGTTTATTTAAAATAATTCATTACAGGTTACATTATAAATATGTGAATTGTATACGTCCTTAGCGCATACAAACATGAAATTAGACCTGCATTTCAGATTCCTATGTCTTCCTTTGAATTTGTTCAGTGCTTTGAAGTTACAAGTCATAACATTGGCGACGAATTATCCTGAGACAGCTACCATCCTGTTGAGGCACGGTGAGATGTTTGAACTAAAAAAATGTAGTGAAGAATGGTCAAATAAAAAAAAGGGCCCAGCACATGCGAAGATGGTTGACTTTATATATAAAAAAAAGCAGTTCTTAGTAAGGGAAGACACGAATGAGTTTAAAAATGTCCACTTACTTCTGCAAAGCAAAAGACTACTCAGTGCAGTTGCTGAAATGATATTCTGTACTGTAATCTAGCTTGTAAATAAGAGCAATTGACCTTCGAATTTTCACTCTACTACATTAAAACAGTAGAAACATGGCATCAATTGATTTATAAATATCGTTTGCAGAGCAGTATCTTGGGTTCATCACTATTTATTATTCATACTTCATTAATTTTGAAAATGTAACATTTAAGTTATGAGAATGTACAAATTGGAGATGTTCATTAAAGTTTAAGAAAATCTGCAATATTTCAATAATAAAGTCTTTAATCTCAATTCTTCACTCAGGAGTATGAAGTTTAATTTATAGAAAATCCCCCCATTATCATAATTTTCTTCCTCCCTTTGGTTGTTATAACTCATAACTTACCATAAGCAGCCCCTGTTATCTTATTAAGGTGATGATTCTCAGATTGCAAGTTCAATTTTTGTTAATGTGACCAAAACAGTAGGGTGAAACATCCCACTTCAAACCACGCCCATAACTTCAGTGGGTATAGCTGGTTGATAATTAGGTGAGGAATTTTTTTTTGGCTATTTCCATCTCACTTTTGGTGAGCTAGTGAAAGATAAATTGAAGTAGCAGTAAAATGAAGGATCTTAATTTTACAGTAGTTAGTTTCTATCTCCACCCATTCACTGGTGATAGCTCAAAACAAATCCCATGAACAAAAAATGTGTTTAACTACTATTAACTACCTTGAAATCACAGCTCCTTCTTTGTAATGTGGAATGATCATTAAACTAATATTAACTGCCTGTATCACTGAAATCTGTCAAAATCTGAAAATGTTGTCCTTTGGGTTAATAGTGAGATCATTTAAAACATAAATATGAAAAAATAGTTGTTATCGCCTCTTCCAAGGATAGGGAGGCCAACTTACTTAAATTCTGCTTTTAGATGGCCAACCATCTGCACTTCATTACATTCTCTTTTCCACATTTCTGGAAGCAAGTCAATACTGATTGCCAGCTTCTGTTCCCATTCCTGGGATTAGCATTATGAATTATTATGAATTTCTGCAGGGCAGAACCTCACTTCTGGTTTCAGTGTGAGGGGAACTGGGTTCTACTAGGCACATTGACAAGGGTTCTAACAAAAACAAGTACTTGTATGCAGGGCATGGTGTTCAGACAGTTTGTGTCAGTAACCCAGGATCTGTTTATGATTCTTGGGGAGAAAGGGTTCCGAGTTGTACTGGAAGCTGGACTGGAATTGGGTGGGGAATTACCACGGGCAGTAAGTGAAATAGAGAGTACCTATTGAAGCTGGTTATATTCCAGATTATCTCTATGAAATTGTTGTTTAATTTATTTATGATGAAGTAATGGCCTACATAATCTGTTGTGATTCATAAAGACCTTTATATTTCATCCACGATCAAAGATCTACAATTTGTAGAGTGTAACAGTGTTTCAAATGAATTTGCATCCAACTTTTAACTTCTAAACTTTAAACTTTCTACATCTTTCAATGCTGGTTAATGGCTTTAATTTCAAAAATTACATTTGCTGGAAATATGTAATAAAAACAGAACATGTTGGAAATATTCTCCAGGTCAGACAGCGCCTGTGGTGGGCAATTTAGTCAAGTAAACTGCAATTTCCTTTAATCACCTAGTTGGCAAGGGTTAGGGCAAGCACAAAGATTTACAGCACTTACAGCACACATACATATAGCTAAGGTGCCTAAGACTTATGCACAGTACTGTATTTGTCAACGTGGAGCAGAGAACGAGTTTGTAAATCTCCTGGAACGAAGAGTGTCGGGAATGGTGAGGGTGGAGCATTGATGGAGTGTTGTGGAACATGTGGCATTGGTGTGACATGGGGGGGTGGTGTGGGTGCAAACACACCCAAACCTAAGACACCAGGCAAGGTCATTTGATTCCAAACAATTGATTTATTGATCATTACAGAATGTTCCTCTGGTGTTTCCTGCTCCCTCCCTCTCCTTCCCCTTTCTCCAACCATGATTCCCCACTCCCTGCCCCCTTCCCACTCTCAGTCCACAATAAAGACCATATCAGAATCAGGTTTATCGTCACTCACACTCGGTATGTCGTGAAAGTAATACTTTTGGTGGCAGCAGTGCAATGTAATTCATAAAATTACTTCAGTACTGTGCAAAAGTCTTAGCCACTCCAGCTGTTTATATATGCCTAAGACTTTTGCACTATACGATAGGCCTTCCTCACCTCTTACACGGTTGATGCACGAGGAACATTCTCTGGGCGCTGACTGACTGGATCGAACTTCAATTGGTAAGCTTGAATATTGCCTTCTCAGTAAAGATGCCGGCAAAATTCATTGAAAGATACTCCTGAGGAAAAGCACCTGGATATCTTTAAAATCTTATCTACATTCTGGCAGCGTGATTTCAGGCCAATCGGATGACCTGGCACTCACTCACACACACTCTCCCTCTTTCTCTCTCTCCCCCCCTCGCTCTCTTTCTCTCTCTCCCCCCTCGCTCTCCTTCTCTCTCTCCCCCTCTCTTTCTCTCTCTCTTTCTCTCTCCCCTCTCTCTCTTCCTCTCTCCCCCTCTCTCTCTCCCCTCTCTCTCCCCCTCTCTCTTCCTCTCTCTCCCCCTCTCTCTTTCTCTCTCTCCCCCCTCTCTCTTTCTCTCTCTTCCCCCCTCTCTCCCTCTCTCTGTCCCTCTCTCTTTCTCTCTCCCCCCGTCTAACTCTCCCTTCCTCTCTGTTCCCCTCTCCACCCTCTTTCTTTCTCTCTCCCCCATCTCTCCCCCCTCTCTCTCTCTCTTCTCTCCCTCCCTCTTGCATTTGTTCCTTGTTCCTTACATTTGTGTGATTCTTCTCTCTCTCCCTGGATGCTGTCGGTGGATGGTGCCGGAGCAAGGTTTAATCGGCGCCGAATATAGATTTGGATTTGATTCAGGTTTATGATCCTGTTTTAGCTTCTACTTCCAGTTCTGGTTGCTCTTTTTTGTTGGGCAATTTTTGAATCAGGGCAAGCCTGCAGATAATGAACACTGAGTGAGCAGCTCTGAAACATGCCTTTTGATCTTGTGTTTTATATTCTTTGTTTTCACTCGTTTTTCTTGTTGCTATTCGCACGTTTTATTTTGTGCATGGGGGGAGGTGAGTTTGGTCTTTGATGTTTTTCTATGAATGGATCAGTTCCATGTTTCTTCTGTGTTTTGAGACCGTCTGCGGGGAAGACAAATCTCAGGGTTGTATACTGCATATACACTCTGATAATAAATGTACTTCTGAATCTTTGACAAGCTGAAATAAACGCTAACAGCTTTTGCTTGGAAATTGTCAGTGCTGTGAAATCTGTGGATCACTTCGGAGAAGATGAAAGGCCTGATGTGTGGAAAAAGAAACATTTATGAAGCAAAGTAAAACAACAACAAAAGCAACAATTTGTATTTAACAATTCAAAACATCTCTAAGCTCTTCAGGCAGCTATGCAATAAATGCGGCTGGCGGGATGGAGGGCTGCACTGAATCTAATCAACTCTTTCTTAGATCTTTAGATCTGAAACTAATGACGAGCTTTTTGCTTCTCCTTTCACCCCGGACAACACACAATGGAAACACACAGCAGATCTGGCAGAGCCAAGGGAAACTGATCATGATTCAGGACCAGGATCCTTCGACAGAATGGAATGAGTCTAAAGCTCTGGACAGCAGGAAGGGCCCTGAGAAAGGAAGTGATGGAAGAGTAAAGCAGGCCATTTCAGGAGGATTGATCCATTGAAAGCGGGAAGGGAAATAAAGATACGTGTAACGATGCATTTTATGTTAGAGGTATCAGACATTACGTGGCAAACTTAGTGCATTGTGGTCTGGAATTTTGCCCACATAAATAGGATCAAGATTAGCATGTTTGTTTACAGAATTGTTCATGGAAAGCCACACTTCTATGAATTTCCTTGCATGCACTGTAACTTCCACTTCCATAACTTCCATTTGATACCATTCAAATTTGTGTCCCTCTCAGTCTTCATGGGTAGAGACTAGGGAGAGCTGGTCATGCCGCTTTACTGCCAGTTAATGTTTCTCCTAGTTTGGCTGACATAGTATTTGCTGCATTAGTTTTTGTAGACCACTTTCATCAAGTCTAATAGCTTGGTTCATTCTTTTGGTCTGCAAAGTATTCTCCTCAACATTGCTGTTGGCTTGTGTGTGGCTGAAATTCTACGTTCTTGGAGCAGATGGGCCATCATTTCTGAGATATTTTGAATGTATGAAAGACAACCTGTTTGGTCACTTCTTGGTTGGTGCATTGTCAACCTCGTAGGTACTTTTGGATCAAGTTCCATGGGTTTACATTTTGTATGAATACTTTAAAGAGATGCTTTTCATCTTTATCCTTTAATTCCTCATAAACCAACAGCAAGTTGAGGAGAGTACTTTACAGACCAAAAGAACAAACCAAAGCTATTAGAAAAGAGCAATGTGGTCTGCAAATCCAATGTGGGTCTGCCGCAAATATTACATTGTCTGAACTGGAGAAAGCCATCCACAAGGATCCATAAACATTAATTAGCTGTAAAATAGCTTGACCAACTCTCCCTAGTCTCTACCCATCAAGATCAAGAAGGACACAAGTTCAACCGAGCTTCAGTGGAAATCATGGCACAAGCAAACATTTGGCATGCAAGGGAATTCCTAGAAGCGTGGGTTTCCATGAACAAGTCTGTAAACAAACATGTAGACCTTGATCCTATTTATCAGCCAATGTGGGCAAAATTCCAGACTACAATGCACGACGTTCGCCACGCTGCCGACCAGTGACGAGATTTTTTCTCCACATTGCAACTGAGTTTCCAAAATGATGACCAATCAGCTGATGAAGAAGTACTGCATTTAAAGGCCAAACATTTGGAGGACACGCCACAACCAACGGCACACAGAAGGTGTCTCCTTGTATGGTGATGAAACATTTGCAAGTAAATTGCCAAGATTGGAGAACAACCCCACCCATTCAGTGATATTGGTTTTAGGAAGTTAAATAATCCCAGCTCCAGGGGGTTTTGTCCCAAGCCAACCATTTTCAATTATTTCATGACCTTCCTTCTACGATCTGGTCATAAGTGGGAGTGTGTTTATTGTTGATTGTACAGTTCCATTGACAATTCCTCAGAAAATGCAGAGATCTATGCCTGCATGCTGTAAGATCTGAACACGATACAGATATGTGGTGATAAGCGGTAAGTAGTAAAATGTCCAGCAGTGACTGTCCCCAACAACAAAGAGGCTAACTACCTATCTGTGACTTTCAATGTCATTTATATTAATAAGTTACCTGCAATATTATCATCCTAGAACTTCACCATTGACCAAAAGCTTAACTGGATCAGTCATGTAAATACTACAATTAAAAAAAAAACAAATCATAGGCTCAATGCATATGAAGCCTGGGTCACCTACTGACATTCAAAAACATTGTTGCCCTTTTCAGGGGACAAATCAGGAAAATTACCACTTGGCAACACCAACAAAACCTGAAAACCTCAAGACCACTTTGGACAAAGTAGTTTGCATGATATGAACCACTGGACACCTTCATTCTCTTCACCATTGGCACACAATGACTGTAGTGTGTATTATAAGGCAAAGGAGATGAATTAGGCTATTCAGCTCATTGAGTCTGCTCCACCATTCAGTCATGGCTGATTTAGTATCCCTCTCAACCCCATTCACTTGCTTTCTCCCCTAACCTTTGATGCCATTATTAATCAAGAACCTATCATCCTCTGCTTTAAATATACCCAATGACTTGGTCTCCACAGCCATCTGTGGCAATGAATTCTACAGATTCATCATCCCCTGGCTAAAGGAATTCCTCGTCATTTCTGTTTTAGGGATGAGGACGTCCTTCTATCCTAAGGATTCTTCTGTCTACAAAATGCACTGTGTTACTGCCTAGGCTTCTCAGTCAGCTTCTTCTAAAACTGCAACGTCTGGGAATGGGAAAGCCATCATCTTCTCTTCCAAGTTAGTGGAGCTGGATACCAACACGTCTATTAGTACTGTGCTAGCTCTTTGTGAATGCCAACCACTTTAAGTTACCACTACAAGTTAAAGTGGCAGTTACAAGATGTTTTTGGAAAAGATACTAGCTTCAGAAAAGGTCCTTTAATGAAAGAAAGGAGAATCTGACTATTGGCTCCGTAATTAATGAGTCTAATTCCAACAGCTTACACCACAAGCAATGCTCAAAGTGCAGCATAATTACTGCAGTCAATCCTTTGATCTGAACTCAGATTGAAATGTAGGAATTAATCAAAGATTTAGAGGTAGGGGTAATATTAGTTTCAGGTTTCATCTTTTAAATGTCTGTATCTGTGGTAACCTCTGCTTTACAAAAAGACCACTCGACAACTTGATGGCCAAAAGAGCATTTTTATCTGGGACGGCAAATGATATTTACAATACAGAGGTTTCCAGGTACCTCGTGCAGCCTGGGTGGAGGAATTATATACAGTGCATATTGGGAGTGAAAAGAGTGGAAGTAAAGACCCCGCCAGCCCCGGTTCCCACCTCTTACTACCAACAGCTTCCCAATTAGTATTAACTTACTTTTAATAATACTCACATTACAACACTTCTCCCCCTTTAAAATCCAACATTCCCCAAATATAGAAGAACTGGGAAATAAGAACAGTGGTATCATTAGCAACAGGTTATCAATACAAAAACACCTAAAAAAAAACATGGCAAAATCAACAATCAATCTAACAACAAAATAAACTATCCGATCAAAGGTTCAGTCTGTCAGGAGGTTTGCGAGGGCACTGTGATCTACACACTACCCCCGGTGACCCAGCAGGCACTGCTGGTGATGCACCACCAATAATTCTCTCTGAGACGTGAAGGCGAGATATCGGCTTTTATTGACTGGAAGAAGGAACCAGCAGTGAGTGACCACCAAACTACATCCTGGAGACTGAGGCCGAGCATCAGGCCTCGATCGCCTTTATACAGGGGTCTGTGGGAGGAGCCACAGGAGCAGTCAGCAAGGGGCGTGTCCAGACAGGCACACTTAGTTCACCACAGCTGGTGAGGATGTTTTGGGTGGATCTGGTGTTTGGGACACCGGAGGGGTCAGTGTGTCCGTGTGAGAATGTCCATCCTCTTCAGGGGACTCTGCCCCCTCTGCCGTGTGTCTCCCTCTGGCAAAGTCACTGGTGGACATGCTTTCCTGGTATGCATGAAGTGGTCATTGCTCCTTAACTGTTTTGGACTACTGAGCTCCTTTGAAATCGGTGGCAAGCTATTCTCAGCATTATTGTGATAAACAGCATCTGCAGGTTTGCCACCTAGTTTGGAACGCACTGAAGAAGGAACTTTGGTTTTTTTGAACCACATCACGACCGTAGCTCAGAATAGACCCAATTGCAAATTTTTCATAGAGTTCCTTGTTATAACTCGGAACTATCTGGAGTTCAACAGCAGGAAAACACAATACATTTCGGAAAACCATTTGTGCTTGAACAAAGATCTTGTCTGTTAAATCACAGTCATTGATTTTGATGATACATTCATTCTCCTGGAGCAGGTTCTTTTTTCTTGAACGGCTGTTCTCTTCAATACCACGAGTACTCAGGCCAAGGAATCTTCCACTCAGTGTAGAGTTAAAAAGCACCACATGGATTCCCAGGGGGCCACCGCCTCCAGAAAATTCTACTTTCTTTGTCAAACCACTCAGAGTGCTTTCTGAATGCTTCTCTGGTGGTCCTGGAGGCTCTGTTCTTACATCGTCTGCGGGTGCCCGTTTGCTACTGTTATGATTGGCTTCACATGCAGGTTCCTGTTAGTGGGATCATCAGGCTGAGATGCACTGGGCAGGTGGTACAAGAGCTGGGTTACTGCTTTGCTGTACTAGAAGTGGCGTGCTGGCTTTCAGTGCCGAGGGGGTAACTTCAATTGCTCCTGTAATAGGCTGAAGAGCCGCAAGCTGCGCTGCGAGCTCACTCTCAAACGAGTCCGGACTATGTCTGTCACTCACATTGTCATCAGCGACTTCATCTGCACGCTGCACCTCATGCTCTTCCATCCTGTGTGCATACTTAAATTCATGCCAGTTGAGCCAGATTTTGCAAAGCCAATCACGACCCAAAAGACTGGGCCCACTGCCCTTACCTATCACCAGCCTGGCTTCAGCCTTCTGGTCCCCAGCCAAAATATCCACATATAACACCCCTAAATGAGGTATGGGCTGCCCCGTATAGGTCCTGAGTTTGAGCTTAGATGGTCTGATGGGAGGCAGATTGGAACCCCGTTTCCTCCTGTAGGTCTCTTCACTAATGACCGATGCAGTAACCCCTGAATCAATCTCGAACTTAATGTCCTTTCCCTTGACAGTGACTGTGGCATAAAATGGTTCAGGTGGTCCCTCATCCGTTTCCACTCCAAACATGTTGTAGGCACACGCTGCCTCCCCGTCTGCTTCTCCCAGGTGGTGTGTGGCTGCCTGAGCCTGTTGAGCTTTCCCCGGCCCAGGCTTAACCTGACCCTTCATGCTCCTGCACCTTTTAGCAAAATGTCCCTTCTTGCTACAAGCATGGTGGACAGTATCTTTGAATTCTCCTAAATTTACAAACGTTTGCATAGTGTGTTCCTCTACACCAAAAACATTCCACCCGCTTTTCCTGTTTACCGGTCTCCCTCCTGACTTGGAGCACTGCTGTCGACTGCGACCCCCCCCCCCCCCCAATATCCTTTCTGTATATCCTTGGCATTATTAGCAGCAAACTCCATGCCTTGAGCAATCTCTAGGGCTGTCTTGAAAGTCAACGGTGGGGTTTCCCCCAACAAGTGGCGTTGTACAGCGTCATTATTAATGCCACATACTAATCTATCACTGAGCATGTCATCCAACACAGCTCCGAAATGGCAATGCTCTGATAGCTGCCGAAGCTCGGCCACAAAATCGCCCACAGACTGACCTGGCTTCTGGACATGGCTGTGAAACTTGAACCGTTGAACTATCACTGAAGGCTTTGGATTGTGGTGGTTCCCCACAAGTTTGACCAGTTCATCGTATGGAATTTCCCCCCTTGCTCAATGTGTTCATGGAGTGTACATGGAGAGGATCTTTCCTACAGTGGGGGAGTCTAGGAGCAGAGGGTACAGTCTCAGAAGAGAGGGACTGGGCCAAGTCATTGTGTACATTTAAGGTGAACGTTGAAAGGTTCTTGTAATCAGGGTGTCAGACGTTATGGGAAGAAGGCAGGGCAATGGGGTTTAGAGGGGTCATAAATTAGACATAATGGAATGACCTAATTCTGCTTCTATATGTTATGGTCTTCCATAGATTCTGCATTCTGCTGATGTTTCTCTCTTAGTACTAACTGACATACTAACATTTTGAAATCATCTGCATGTCTGGCATTATAAAAAACGCTACTTACTGTATGTTGATACACATCACACCAATTACCTGCCCCCCCAGAAATTTAGAGTTAGATCAAATAAAAATTTCAAAATCATACTGTCAACTTTTTTAGGCAAGTGTGGTATGTAGTTTGCAATAAAAGCAGGTAAATGGGGCAAAATGTGGATCAGCCAGAACCTACTTAATAGGTCAGGTCAACAAACAAGAGCATAGATCATATTTTGAGAAAACACCATAATTAAAAGAAAGTCACAGTGGAGAAGGCTGTGCTGGTTTTTTAAAATATTTTTGAATAACTGCTAGGGAACCATAGTAGTTGAAAGTATTCTCTAAGGCAAATCAGCAGAAATATTCAGACTGAAATATTTCCAGATGCATCAAAATGGAAACCTTCTCTTTATTGGTGCAGATGTTTCTCACATATGTTTGGACTTGCAGGCTATCATGGTAGATCTATTAATATGGAAATGTATAAACTTCAGTGTCAATTCACTGTGGTTTTGAAATTTATCTGTCTATGCTTTTTGGGCATGAAAACATTGTTACATGGTTCCCTAATGTGTTAGAAAACTCTTGAAAGATGGCAAATTTCATTATCAACCATTAACATAGAGGCTCTATCCTATAGTGCTACAGTGTTTCAGTAATATCAGGCGTTGCTGATCAAATGCCTTACAGTCAACAGCAGCTGTTAAAGATACAGCCATGAAAAGCACAAACATGCAAACCGGCAACACTATTCCTGCTGCTATCGTGTACTGTTTACACCACCTTGGTGTTCCCAGTAAACTATGAGCGTAGAACGTGATCCCAGGTTTACTGGCAAGGGCATTGAGAAACTTGTGGATCAGAGCACTCTCAAGAGGCAGTCATAAAGACTTTGTATTAAAATTGAGCTGGGGCAGACAATTTTTCTATGAATAAAAAAGTATATTTTCAATACGTGACTATTGATTAAACTGCCAGGGATCTTCCCCAATTGAAGTCAGGCGCAGGACAGTGAGAGTTACTCTAAGAACGTTAGAACAGACACTGAATGACTGCACCTTGGGGAAGCCAGCAATGCAGGTGAAAGCCTGTGACCGGTCTGTCTTCCCCTGGGGGTTGAGGGAGAACGAAAGGAAGTCAGGTCTTGTAGAGTGGAGTGTCTAAAGCCCTCCTTAAGGCAGCAGCGATCAGCAAACATCACTGGAGCATAACAAACGCATGCTGGCTGGATTGATCCTGAGGCCAGCGGGTTGAGAATTTGAGATATAATCCCCTAGGGTGCTTCTGGTGCTTGGAAGGCTTCTTTTGCAAGACAACATTATCCCTGAAGGGCATTATTAGGGATGCACAGTTGTGGGTTGCATCACAAGCATTGAGAGGCAAGGGCAGTCTTCAGTGTGAGTTGTGTGTAGAGTGCACAAAGTGGAGTGAGTCAGTCCTGAACATAAACACACTTTGCAGACTCTGCAGCTGTTGGAAATCTTGAGGAAAATCCTAAGTGGTGGCAGATCTCAGCAGGTCAGGCAGCATCTATGAAGAGGAATAAATAGTCGATGTTTTGGACTGAGGCTCTTCACCAAGACACCTTCACACTGAATGGCCTGAGTTCCTCCAGCACTTTGTGTGTGTGTGTTTCTGAATATGAACGTAGTCTTTTAACGGCAAGTTCTGAGTTCATATACACAAATACTGTGAGCTACAACAAAAAAATGAACTTGCAGCAGCATCACAGGCATCAGATAACACTTAGAACAGAAATATACATAAATTATACCAAACAAGGAGGATAAAATAACTCTTCAATTCTAGTAAGCTTCGATTTCAATGCTAGTAAGCTCCAGATCTTCTGGAAAAGAACAGTGCCAGTCCAGTCATCATTCAGATCTATGTATAAAAGAGTAAATATTCCAAAAGACCAATAATGCAGTGGTGTTCATGGGTTCATAGGCTACTTAGAGATCTCTGGGCAAAGGAGAAGAAGCTGTTTCTAAAGTGATGAGTGTGGATATACAGGCTTCTGTACTCCTGTAGTGATGAGAAGACGACATCTCTTGCGTGGTGATGGTGCGTGATGATTATGGACCCCGCCTTCTTGAGGCTCCACCTCTCAAGATGTGCTCAGTCGTGTGGAGGGATGCACACGTGCTGGAGCTGACCAACTCTACAACCCTCTGCTGCCTCTAGTGATCTTGTGCATGGAGTCTCCATAACTGGCAGTGATGCTCTCCACTGTATACCTATAGATATTTGAAGAGTGTTGGCGATACACCAAGCTCCTCAACTCAGGGAGTAGAGTCACTGGCGTGCCTTCATTGTGACCGCATCAACATGTTGGGTCCCTGATTGAGCCCCTGAGATGTTGACACCTGGGAACTTGATTCTCTTTTTAAATGTTTAATGTGCATTGATTAGATTAGTTAACTGACATATACATATGAATGCAACGAAATTCCTTGTTCTCCTGAAGCTCATGGAGTAAACATAATAAACTATAATCAAAATAAAATAATAAATATGCCAATAAGTACAGAAACAGCAAAATAGAGCAAGCATTGCAGTGCAATCTGAAACGTTAAACAAGCATCCTAAAGTGACAATACCAGAATACCAGAGAAAAGTGGAACTAAAAGTATAACAACAACATGATTGCACCACCAGGGAAAGGGTGTGAAAGAGCTGATTGGTTCAGGAATCTGGCAGCAATAGGGAAGAAGCTGTCCTTAAAGCTGGATTACAAGTCTTTCAAGCCTCTGTATCTTAATTCAGAAGGTAGAACAGAAATGAATCCACTGGGTGTTTTGCATGCTACGAAAGATGTCAGGGGTAAGTTTTTTATACAGAGAGAAGTGAGTGCGTGGAATGGGCTGCCGGCAACGGTGATGGAGGCAGATACGATAGGGTCTTTTAAGAGACTTTTGGATAGGTACATGGAGCTTGGAAAAATAGAGGGCTATAGGTAAGCCTAGTAATTTCTAAGGTAGGGACATGTTCGGCACAACTTTGTGGACCAAAGGGCCTGTATTGTGCTGTAGGTTTTCTATGTTAACTTGAAGCTACTCACCTTTCCCACTGCTGACTCTTCAGTAAGGATTGATGCTTGGTCTCCTGACTTCCCTTTCCGGAAGTCCAACATCTATTCTTTGGTCTTGCTGCTGTTTAGTGCGAGGTTCTTGCGACACTACTCAAGCAGCCAATCCACGTTACTCCTGTGTGTCCCCAATGCCATTCGAGATTCTGCCAACAACAGTAGTGTCATTTCTGAATGTATAGATGCATTTGAGCCATGCATAGCCACACAGTCATGGGGTATAGACAGTGGGCTAAGCATGCTTCCTTGAGGTATGCCTCAAGGATTGTCAAAAAGGAAGAGATGTTATTATTAATTTGCACTGACCTTGGTCTCCCAATAAGGAAGATGAGGAATCTTTTGCAGAGACCCAGGTTTTGAAGCTTGTTGATTAGTACTGAAGGGATGTTGGTTTGAATGCCAAGTTGTAATTGATATACAGCAGTCTGATATATGTTTTTCCATTGTCTCAGTGCTCCAAAGCCAGAGAGGTGGGATCTCCTGTAGACCTCTTTTGATCAGTAGGCAAATTGCAGAAGGTCAAATTCCCTGCCCAGACAGGAATTAATTCTATCCATAACCAACCTTTCAAAGCACTTCTTCACAGTAGGTATGGGTGTTGCTGGGACCTGCAGGCAATCTAGACACTGGGAAACAACATAAGGCAACAGTTCCGTCTGGGTAGCCTTCAACCTGATGGCATGAGCATCAATTTCTTTATCTTCCAGTATTTTCTTCCCTCTCCTCCATGTCTCTTTTTCCATTCCCCATTCTGACTCCCCTCTCACGCCTTCTCAGGGTCAGAATCAGAATCAGGTTTAATATCACTAGCATATGTTGTGAGATTTATAGCTTTATGGAAGCAGTACATTGCAATATATAATAATAAAGCCAAAGACACTTATGCCAGAATCCTGTACATTGTTTTCAGTTCAGCATTCAATACCATCATCCCACAGAGAATAGTGGAGAAACTGTCGCTGCTTGGCCTTAACACTGCCATGTGTCGCTGGATTCTGGATTTCTTGACAGAGAGACCACAGTCAGTCCGTGTTGGCAGGGACATCTCTGACTCCATCACACTGAGCACTGGATCCCCACAAGGCTGTGTGCTCAGCCCATTGCTGTTTACACCGCTAACACATGACTGTGCAGCCAGATTCAAAGAGAACCTTATCATTAAGTTTGCTGATGATACCACAGTGATGGGGCTCATTGGCAAAAATGATGAAACAATGTACAGGGAGGAGGTCAAACACCTGGAGAGCTGGTGCAGTGACAACAACTTGATGCTTAATGTCACAAAATCCAAGGAGATGATTGTCGATTTCAGATGGTCTCAGCCTGAGCACAAACCCCTCAGCATCAGTGGCTCCACAGTGGAGAGAGTGGAAAACATCAAGTTCCTTGGGGTGCAGATCTCGGACAATCTCACCTGGTCCAGAAACACCACTGGGATTGTGAACCGAGCCCAGCAGAGATTGCACTTTCTAAGGAAACTTAAACAAGCATCACTCCCCACTAACATCTTAACTACATTCAACAGAGGAGTGGTTGAGGGTGTCCTGACCTTTTACATCATAACCTGGCACTCCGGTTGCAGTGCTGCCGACAAAAAAGCCTTGAAGAGGGTGGTTAGGGGAGCAGAGAAGGTTATTGGGGTCTCCCTACCTTCTGTCCAAGACCTCTTTCAGAGTTGATGCCTCCAGAAGACACGGTACATCATTAAAGATCCCTCACATCCTCTCCATGAACTGTTTGTTCTTCTGCCATCAGGTAAACGTCACAGGAGCATCAAAACTAAAACCACAAGACTACTAAACAGCTTCCTCCCACAGGCAGTCAGACTGCTAAACAGCTGCTCTACCTGACTGCTTTGGACACTTTTAACTTGCACTGGACACTTATAATTTGTTTTTGACTGACATGTGGTTGTTGTGTTTTACTATTTATTGTTATGTTTATTATTTAGTTTTGCATTTATGTTATGATTGCACTGCTCCTGGGAAACGCTGTCTCATTCTGCCCTGCAGAGCTGATGTACGGTTAGAATTACAATAAAGTTTTTGAATCTTGAATCTTGAATAATAGTTATAAATTATGATAAGAAGTATGTATAAAGAAGAAAATTTAATTAAGTAAGTAGTGCAAAAAGAGAGGAAAATACTGAAGTGAATTGTCCATTTAGAAATCTGATGGTGGGGAAGAAGCTGTTCCAGAAACATTGAACGTATGCCTTCAAGCTCCATATCTCCTTCTTGACGCTAGCAAGGAGAAAGGGGCTCGCCCTTGGCGATGGGGTCCTTCATAACGGATGCCACCTTTTTGAGGCATCGCCTTTGAAGGTAAACATGAGAAATTCTGCAGAAGCTGGAAGTCCAAAGAAACACACAGAACACACCTTTGAAGTTGTCTTGGATGCCAGGGAAACTAGCGCTCATGATGAAGCTGGCTGAATCTTCTTTCCAGTATGTCTGTAGAACTTTGCAGGTGTCTCTGGTGACATACCAGTTCTCAAGCTCCTAATGAAATATAGCTGCTGTTGTTCCTCCCTTGTAATTACATCAATATTTTGAGCCCAGGATGCATCCTCATAGATTTTGACACTCAGGAACTTGAAACTGCTCACCTTTTCCACTTCTGATCCCTTGAATTCTCTGTCCTGAAGTTCACAATCTATTTCTTGGTCTTACTGATGTTGAGTGCAAGATGGTTGCTGTGATGTTACTCAGCCAGCTGATCTATCTTGCTCCTGTATGCCTCCTCATCACCATCTGAAATTCTGCCGACAATCTTGTGTCATCAGCAAATTTATAGATGGTGCTTGAGCAGCGATTAGTCACTCAATAGTGGAGCAGAGAGTGGAGTGGTGGGCTATGCACACATCATTGATGTGCATCAGTGTTGATGGTCAGCGAGGTCTGATTAGCATCCACTTCCACCTCTAACTTAATCTGAATTGTTTCCCTCACTCTTAAGATAGCCTTCTGTAGTTGTACGTGGACTTACATAGCTCTGAATCACCAACCTTGATTGCCACATATCTAGCCCTCAATAGACTATGAATCTCCTAGGTTGGTTTGGGTATGTCTGGTAAGTTCTCAAAGACATACGTACACTCATCCCCATGGGTCTTAACAAAGTTAGTGCTGGCTGTGGCATATTCATTCTGATGTGAAGAATTCAACTGATGAATCCAGTCCACCGACTCAAAGCAGTCTTGGCTCAGCTGATCTCCTCTCCTGCCTCTCACTTCCCTCTAATGTGCCCCCTTCCTTTTTATAAAAGCATATAAATTATGAAAGGGATAGATAAGATAGAGGTAGGAAAGTTGTTTCCACCGATAGGTGAGACTAGACCTAGGAGACATAGCCTCAAAATTCAGGGGAGTAGATTTAGGATGGAGATGAGGAGGAACTGCTTTTCCCAGAGAGTGGTGAATCTGTGGAATTTTCTGCCCAATGAAGCTGTGGAGGCTTCCTCAGTAAATACATTTAAGACAAGGTTGGATAGATTTTTGAACAGCAGGGGAATTAAGGGTTATGGGGAAAAGCCAGGTAGGTGGAGATGAGTCTGTGGCCAGATCAACCATGATCTTATTGAATGGTGGAGCAGGCTAGACGCGCCAGATGGCCTACTGCTGCTCCTATTTCTTATGTTATGTTCTTTCTCCCATGGTCTACTATCCTCTCCTATCAGATTCCTTCTTCTTCATCCCTTTGCCTCCTCCACCTACCACCCTCTAGCTTCTCACTTCATTCCTCCTCCCCCATTGACTCATCTTCCCCTCACCTGGCTTTATTTATCACCTTTGAGCTTGAAATCCCTCCCTTCCCCTCTCCTTCTAATTGTGACTTCTTCCCCCTTCTTTTCCAGTCCTGAAAAGAGTTTCAGCCCAAAACACCAACAGTTTATTCATATCCATAGTTGCTGCTGAGCACCTCCATCATTTTGTGTGTGGTACTCGGATTTCCAGTTGGTTTTCAAGAAGGTTTTGCATCAAGATCAGTATTTATTGTTAATAACTGCAGTTACATATTGTGGGGCTCCAGGGCTGTGGTGGACAGCTCACCCCTGTACACCTAGCCACAAGCCCTACTTATTGGTCTTTTTGTAAAATGCATTAGTGGTGCGTGTGTTCAGTTAAATTATAGTGAGAGAGTCAAGTTAATTTATTTGAGCTCGGGTTATATAGTTGTTCGCTTGCGTGTTTATGTGCCACTCTGAATGCCACTGAGGTGAGTAATAATCACTTCCCCCATCTGTATGTGACTCAGATAGTTCTCGCTGAGTTATTAAGCTTTACACAATAAAAATGGCAGTTGAGATAAACAAGCTTTTCTCAATTGTCATCATGGACCAACTGCTCATTACATTGGTGTCAAGAGTGGGATCAGAAATTGACAGTATAATTGGAGAGCTATGACATCAGATGGAGTGCCTTAAGACCTGGGGAATAAGCTGAGAAAACGAGCGTTATGCCTCCAGGCTGGACTGCCAAAGATGGGACACCAACCCAAAGGGACAACTGTAAACTGAGCATTGTGCCTTTCCAGGGAACCTCGTTGGGGCGAATGTAACTAAGCTCTCCAGCCCGGGGTACGTGGCAGAGTGCTTCACCTGCCACCCTCACGGCCTGCGCCAGGGAAACCAACGTGCCATAGCCATGGGAGGATAGGCAATGTGGCAGGCAACACCAACGCTGCTGGAGAAAGAAGAGGACCAATGGGTCCCAGAAATTAATGCCACAAGGTCGACCCTGAAGCTCCCCAGATATACTGGTCCTGGCCGCCAGTAGCCTTACCTGGTGCAACTCAAACTTGCCTCACAGCACGATGGGTGGAGCCCCAATGAAATGGCAGTTCACTTTGACCTGGCACTGGAGCTGATACCCTGCAGGCCCTCCTCAACCTAATAATGGCTAGGCAGTGTGACTGCAGAGCCCTTGTAATGGCGCCGGAGTAATGTTTTGAGCAGAGGCCATTTGAGGAAGTGATGAGGGAAGAACTGGGCAGCAGGCAGCGTGATGTGGGGGAAAGCCTGGGGGGTGTTCACAGCACACCTCCTCCACTGTGCTCGGCATGGCTACCCCCAGTTCCCCTCTGCGGCCCAGGAAGAGCTTGCCCTCCAACCCTGTGTAAGGACACTGACACTGGAGCATGTTCACCAGCACGTCTGCCTGATATCACCAACATCGCTGCGGAGAAGACAGGAGCAATTTTAGCCCCCCTAAGGCATTTTCAGCCCTGCCTGAGACCTCCAGCAGAAAACCTTCATTGTCAGCTCCCCGGGTGGGTGAAGAGCAGGGCTTATACACGGACTGTGTGGTGGAGGGCATCAGGTGCCGTGCATTGGTGGATGACAGGGTCAGTCATCACTATCATCCATCTGGGTGCCCTCCCCAACATGGACCAGTCATCTCCGAGTGGGTGGACAATGACGGTGGTCCAACTGGCCACAGACACTGGCGAAGGGACGACGAGGAGAGGGAAGAGATGGCTGTGCATCGCAGTTGGGCAAAACGTAGCCGAGCATGGGACGGCGGAAAGAATGAGCAGTTGTTTCTGCTCTGGACCCAGAGATCAAAACTCTAAGCTCTCAGTGGGGCATGCTGGAGGTGCGCGACGGGTTGCTGTTCCGGCGATGGCAGCTTTCCGATGGTGACAGGCATCTTTTGCAGCTGGTGGCCCTCAGGGGTCTCGGCCCTATGGTGCTGAGGTCAGTGCACGGACTGGTAGGGGCTGGCCGTGTCAGGGTTGCAGGCACTGGGCAAGCTGTGCCAACGCTCCTATTGGCCAGGATGCTGGCAGGATGTGGAGATGTTTGTGCAATGCTGCGACTCTTGCGTGTTCCAGAAGGGGTTGGGCCGCCAGTCAAGGGCGCCATTGCAGCAGTACCTGGTTGTGGCCCCACGGAGTACAAAGGGGTGGATGTCCTGGGCCCTTTCCACCGCAACAACGCTAGGAACCGCTACGCTCTCATGGCCATGGATTACTTCATGGTGTCCAGAGACACAAGCGGTCCAGGACCAGAGTGCTACCATCAACACTCACTCGTGGAGAAGTTCTGCTCTTTTGACACCCTCGAGGATCTCCAGGGGCACAACCTTGAGGCGCAGCTGTTTGGCGAGGTCTGCAGATGGCTGGGAATCACCAAAATGCCCCCTCTTCGTCCGCAAAGTGATGGGCCGGTGGAACGTTTTAACCTCATTCTGGCTGCACAGCTTGCCAGCACCACCACAATTGCGATCGCCACCTACCCCTGGTATTGTGGGCATCCTGGACAGCGGTTCAGGAGAGCACCAGGTGTACAATGGCCGTTCTCATGTTCAAGCAGGAGCTGTGCATGCTGGTGGATCTGCTATTGACCCTGGAAGCCGGTAGAAGGGGCCTGGAGAGGTGCTCAACCGCATCTCCAGTGTGCTATACCGGGTGCGGCTACCTGCCTGCCAGAAGGCATTGGGACCAGCTGGCACTGTATTGGCTGTTGGCCACCACCGACCCAGCGAGGGTGTGTAATAATCGTCTCCCCTGACTGTACGTGACTGAGTTCGTTCTCACCGAGCTGTTGTGCTCTGTCTGTTATTGTGCTTGTTGCAATGAAAACAGAACTTGAGATAAATGAGCTTTCCTCGCCTGTCATTATGGACCAAACACTCGCCACAATATGTAGAATTGCTTAGCTCATTTTTTTTCAGGCTATCTAATTAATAGTGCAGGAGGCCATATGGCCCATTGAGCCTATGTATCTCAGAGCATTCCCATCATTCCATATATCTTCTTATTTTCTATTAATCTGTTTCATGCTGATGAACTCTCCCATTTCTCCCAGCTCACCTGCACACACCTGGGATTATTTACAGTAGCCAACAAGTTCTCCATGCTCCTTTGGGTGATGTGTTGGAGGGAACTAGAGCACCCAGGGAAAATCTATAGAGAATGTGCAAACTCCACACGGACAGTGCCGGAAATCAGGGTCAAACTCAGGCTTCAGAAGCTGTGTGCCAGCAACACTTACTACGGCTCTAAGATGATTTCCTACTTTGTAATGGTGTTTTATGAGATTGTGCAAAGGAAATTCTAGGCCAGTAAGTTTTGATTTAAAGCCAGCCAGTGGTGTAGTGGCATCTGCACTGGACTTCGAGACGAGTGGTCCCTGGTTCGAATCTGGCCGGTTCCTCGCACGCTTTCCATCCATGCTAGGTTGAGCATTGAGCTAGTAACCTGGCCGCATTAAAAAACAGACAAATGCTAAAGAAAGGGTAATTGCTACAAAGGTATGGAGAGGAACAACAAACAATAAAAATTAGATTTAGTTGTGACATTGTGATTATCTCATTGGGTTTGAAAACATCTAAGCATATCTTATTTCTCTTTCTATAAAAAACTTAGCCACCTTCATTCAAAAAATCATCTCAACAGCGGAATGATCTTCACAAGCACATTGCATAACATTGACAAAATATGAACTATTACTATTCAAGCAGAAAGTTTGAAAATGGAGGGCTAACGTTGCTTATCGATGTCACCAGATGCTCCTGTGGTCCTTTAGTAACAATCTTGGAGAGGGAGTAAATCCTGTGAATTTCACTGATTGTCTCTCCAACTATTAGTTTAATGTTTAATTATTAATGTCAAACATTGGGAGATCTGGCAACATCACATTTTAATGTTTTTTTAAAATTTTCATCATTAACACACTCCTAAGGTAACATGAATCACATTGTCTCATTAATCTTTCATCAAACTCTTGTGGAAATATTTCCCTGGAGTATTGTAATAGTCTAACTTATTAATGGACAATTATTAGCACGTATTAATTATTAAACAGGGTTTACTTAGTCTGAAGATGCCAGAACACTAACATACTGAATTTATTCAAACTGAAAACTTCTAAATCATCATCATAAACTTACGCTTTTCCTATGATAATTAAAGAATAGGGGCGACATTGAAAAATCTAGGCGCTGTGTGTGTTTTCCATGATATTGAAAGGCTTGTCCGTAGCTGGCTGTAAGAGTGGGTGTAATCATTCCTCCAGGCATTAGAGACTTGCAGCAACCCAGTTGAATAGAATCAAATCTGTGTATATCAATAAAAAAGTCCCCCTCCTTCGCAACCTTCAGCTAAGCAAATACAAATGCATTTAAGGGGTTAAGCTCTTCTTAAAGAAAAGAAGACATTATGTAAATTGTTTGAGAGCACTCTTGGGTGAATTGTCAAACATTAGTTGTGTAAGAGTAGCATTCTTCAAAATGTTAACTGGTGAGCTACAGCTTCCACCTGGAATCTTTGGCTATCCTGAAGATTTAGTTGACAAAGTTTAACTTGACGGCCCATACATTCCCTGCATCTTCCAAGCTATTAGCAATACTGTAATAGAAAAGCCAATTCTGAAACAAGAGCCAGGGGACGACAGCACTTGTGATTTAACAGTTCAATAGACGTAATTCTTATAGCAGTCATTTATCATACTGTTGACTATAACAGCTGTTATCAAAACCTGCTCTTTCCAAGTAGCAACAGTTAAAATTAAAGCAGGATATTTAGCTTTTCTTCATTTCAGGTTAAACATTGGTTTCGTGCTTGCCAAATATGAAACATGAAGATTTATTCCCATTGAATACTTTGGATGCCGTGGAAAGAAAGATGAAGGAGATGAAGAGCAGTGCTTAACAACACCAACTTCCATCATTAAGGACCCCCCACCATCCAGGCCACACTCCGATCTTGCTGCTGCCATTGGGAAGAAGGTACAGGAGCCTTGGGTCCCACACCACCAGGTTCAGGAACAGTTATTACGCTTCAGCCATCAGGCTCCTTGACCAGCATGGATAACTTCACTTGCCTCAACTATGAACTGATTCCACAATCTATGGGATTACTTTTATGGACTCATGTTCTCAGTATTATTTAGTTATTTATTTAATTTTTATCTGCACAATTTGTCTTCTTGGTTATTTGCCTTTGTTTGTGTGTAGTTATTCATTGATCCTATCCTATTTCTCTGTTCTACTGTGAATGCCCACAAGAAAATGAATCTCAGAGTAGCATAGGGTGACATACACATACATAATAAATTTACTTTGAACTTTGAATATTTCATAATTTCTATAAAACTAAATAAGCATCCTCAGGAAACTGCTGAAATTGTTCAGATTCAACTTCTCTTGAAGTCAGGAGAGATTGAAAATGTGTTGGATTTTTCTTAAGTAATGAGGGAAGGCAATTTATAAACGTTCAAAGTGATTGAGATGTTCAGAGTTTTTGTTTTGTTATTTCTGCAAACTATAAGAACATTAAGTGCTTATTATTTACCTATAATAGAAACTTATGTGGTGTTTATTCACCCTGAAATTCAAATGCCATGCAAGTGGAGTGTTGGTAATTTTTTTGACACTGAATATCCAGCTAAGGCTGCACACAGGCATTCATACTCTTCAGAGAAAGTGACAGGACTCCGTCTCGCTAAAGTGGAACGTATTATGGATAGCAGACAGCACAGGGAAAGTTATTCCAAAATGCAAATTTGAAGGCACACTGCAACTTTTGTCCACACTTTAGTTTAGTCTCAGGTGGAATGCAACAACATACTAGATTGTGATCTGTAAGTGAGCTGCTCCTGATTGGCTACTGTTTTGTTTCTTTTGGCAATGGATCTAATTGTAAATGTTTCTGAAGGCTTCTTTGACTTGAACAAAGCTTCAGTAAGCACTCTATAGGGAGTTGCCTGGCTGGGTGTACAGTACTTTCAAGTCAAGTCAAGTCAGGTCAAGTTTATTACCATTTAACTATATACACGTATATAACATATATAATCATATAGTGTACTTTATATAGAAATGAGACAACATTTCTTTAAACCAGGGTGTAAAGCGTGGGATTACACATAACACATAATTACTTATGAAGGTAAGGATAAAATCAACAGATGAAACACACATAAATAATGAACTATGCATAAATTAAATTGTACGGACAGATTAACATTTCAGGTACAATGGGGGAGGGAGTTAAGAAGCCTAATGGCCTGAGGGATGAAACTAATTCCCATTCTGACCATTCTTGTTTTTATGCACTGTAGCCTCCTGCCTGATGATAGAAAGTCAAAGAGGATTCTGGATGGATGAGTGGGATCCCTAGTAATACGAACACAATCTCCTGATAAGTGTCGCCGATGGATGATAGGGGAACCCTTATGATCCTCTCAGGCATTCTTACAGTCCTTTGTAGGGACTTCCAGCTCAATGATCGTTGCTCCCATACCAGATGGAGATGCTCTCAGTGGTGCTCCTGTAAAACATAGTGAAGTGAAGGGTGTGGGGTTTAGCCTTGCTTGCCTTGATCTCCTTAGGAAGTGGAGGTGCTCTGGTACTGCCTTGGTCAGGGAGGTGATGTTATGGTACCAGATGAGATAATCTGGGAAGTGAACTCCCGGTTGGTGCACTTAACCCTCTCAATGGCGGAGCCATGTATTCGCAGAGGGAGATGACTCGTCTGCGCCTTTCTGAAGTCCACAATGACTTTGTCTTTTCCACATTCAGACACGGGTTCATCTCACACCAATCCACCACTTCCTCTCTGTACTCCATCTCGCTATTGTTGCTGATGAGGCTGGTCACTGCTGAGTCATTCAGAAACTTGATTTCATGGTTTGAGCTGAACCCGGCAACACAACCATCTGTCAGCAATGTGAACAGCAGCAGCTTCTGGAGAAGCTGTGCTCAGCGTAATGGGACAAGAGACACACGCAAGATGCTGAGGGAACCCAGCAGGCCAGAATGCATCTATGGAGAAGAGGACAACTGTCATTTCGGGCCGAGACCTTTCAGGGGAACTAGAGAAATAAAGATGAGGAGTCGGAGTTAAAAGGTGGGGGAAGGGGAGGGAGGAACACAAGGTGAACCTGGGAGGGGGAGGATTGAAGTGAAGAGCTGGGAAGTTGATAAGTAAAAGAGGTACAGGCCTGGAGAAGGGAGAGTCCAATAGGAGAGGACAGAAGGCCATGAAAGGAAGAAAAGGGGAAGGAGCACCAGAAGGAGGTGATGGGCAGGCAAGCAGACAAGGTGAGAGAGGGAAAAGGGGATGGGGAATGGTGGAGGGGAGGCAATTACTGGAAGTTCAAGAAATCGAAGTTTATGCCAACAGGTTGGAGGCTACCCAGAAAGAATATAAGGTATTGCTCTGCCAACCTGAGTGTGGCCTCATCGCGCCAGTAGAGGAGGCCATGGATGGACAGGTCAGAATGGGAATGGGAAGTGGAATTAAAAAGGATGGCCACTGGGAGATCCCGCTTTTTCTGGCGGATGGAAGACAGGTATTCGGTGAAGCGGTCTCCCAGTATATAAGAGGCCACCCTGGGAGCACCAAACACAGTATACGACCCCAGCAGACTCACAGCTGAAGTGTTGCCTCACCTGGAAGGACTGTTTGGGGTCTGGATTGGTAGTGAGGGAAGATGTGTTTGGGCAGGTGTAAAACTTGTTACACTTGCAAGAATAAGTGCCAGGAGGGAGATCAGTGGGGAGGGATGAACGGACAAGGGAGTTGCTTAGGGACCAAATGCTGCAGAACGCAGAAAGAAGGGAGAGGGAGGAAAAGATGTACATGGAGATGGGATGCTGTTGGAGATGATGGAAGCTACAGAGTATTATATGCAGGACGTGGAGGCTGGTGGGGTGGTAGGTGAGGACAAGAGGAACCTCTCACTGGTAGGGTGGCAGGAGAATGGGGTGAAAGCAGGTGTACGCAAAATGGAAGAGATGCTGTTGAGGGTGTCGTGGTTTCTCGTGCCCCACAAATGATTAGGAGACGCAGAAGATTCTTCAAGAAGGGTTAAACTTTAATTTGCAGATCAAAGCTGAGACAGTCATTGAGCTAGTCGCTGATTGCCTACCGATCCGTGGACATAGCATGTTTTATAGCAATCTCCTGGTTTACTTGCATTAGCATATGCAATCGGTCTATAGTTGCGTACCACACGTACATCCACCACAATTGTTTCTACCCATTGACTTAATCACGTTCTAATCTACATCTCTTAGCTACCTCTCATTAACACAACATTGTCTTCTACATTCTTAGGATTTCATTTTCCTACTAAATTGGGTACATGCATAGCAAATAGCAAACTCAGATTTTCTAATCTACATCTTTTAGCTTCCTCTTATTAACACAACATTGTCTTCTGCATTCTTAGGATTTCATTCTCCTATTAAATTGGGTACATGCATAGCAAATAGCAAGTTGCAACTTTTATATTCCAATATATCCCCCCTTTGAGACCCAGAGAGAAAGAAGACTAGGAGTCTGCGCACAAAAGCCCCAATAAACTCAAGCAATTATTCCCAAATCTCGGGTTTAACTATAATTTTCTGCGCCAAGACCTCAAAGTATTCTCTCCCTGTTACCCTGGGCCGCTGAGCCAAAAACCTGTCCCTCTGTACCTGAGACAGGGAAAAAGACTCAGAAGCCCTTACAATCTACTCCCACACTGTCGATTTGTTCTTGTTCATCCTGCAGGTGTTGTAGGCTGTAACGATACATTTTCGGTGTTTCTTTCTCCACTAAGCTTGCTTCAGTAATAGACACGAGCATCGGAAATTGTTTGGTTGCAGCACGCACTACAAGAGATTTGAGACAAGGAAGAAAATAGCACACAGCTCAACAATACAATACTGACAGTTATTGCTATTTTAGTCAGCCATGCTCCCCACCCTCCAAGTCTACTTTCCAACCAATCAAAGAACTGATGTTCAAATCCTGCATTCTGTTTGACCTCTGTCCGCAGATTCTTTAATTTATTCATTGCTCTGGTGAAAGACCCTTCTGGGCTAGTATTGTTCGGTGTGAAAGTGCAGCATTGTTCTCCAAACATTACACACACACCCTTTTTCTGCCAAAAGCCAATCCAGTACCTGTCTGTTTTGCCACGCCATCCTGCAAGTTGCATCCAGCTGTTGCCCTAAGGCCTCCAGTGCATCATCGGTGTAGTTGATGAATCTCTGTTGATTGTAGTATATATAGTCTATCCATTCAACATTTTTGCTTACCCCATCACAGGTATGATAGCTTCCCAGCCTGCAGCAATCACATGCGGTGTCAGGCATGTTATTCGATTAGTTTGCATGCGGTAACTCATCAATGCTAACGGTAAAGCATTGACCCAATTAAGTTTAGTGTCTGCACAGATTTTGTTTAGTTTGGCTTTCAGGGTTCCATTAATTCTCTCTACCTGCGACTGAGGGTGGTATACACATCCATATCTTAGCTTTATCCTCAGCGCCTGTGTTACCAGTTTGACCACTTTCTGGATAAAAGCTGAACCATTGTCTGAGCTAACTTCTGTAGGTATTCCAAACCTTGGGATCACTTCATTTGTCAGAAATTTTACCACTTTCTTTGCTCCTTGATCTCTTGAAGGTACCGCCTCCTCCCATCTGCTAGATCGATCAATTACTACCAGCATGTACCTTTTCCCTCTCACTGTCTTTATCATGTCTATGTAATCGATCACTAGATGTTTAAATGGTCCTTCAGGTACAGGAATGTGACCTATTGGGGTTGTAATTCCCTTTCGAACATTATTCTGTGCGCATACCTCGCACTGTGACAAGACAAAGTCCACTGAAGCCTGTAAATAAGATGACCTAAAACCATCCTTCTTTATTTTCTTTATCACTTCCCCCCTTGCACAATGGTCCATCCCATGCGCTTCTGAAATCAGAAACATCAGTAGAGGGGTGGGCGCTACCAACAAACCATCTTCCGTGCTCCACAAGCCTTCCGGGTTCTGCTTGGCCCCCCCTTTTTCTCCACATTGTCTGTTCTGCCAAAGTTGCCTTACCTTGTATTTCAATTAGGTCCTCTACCTCAGGTTCTGGAGCTAGGCTTACCTGGGGGGCAATGACAGCTGATGTACACCCAGACGCTTTTCTGGCTGCCTTGTCCGCAGCTTGATTTCCCTTTGTTATTACATCATTTCCCTTTTTATGTGCCTGGCATTTTACTATAGCCAATGCTTTAGGTTTCGTCATGGCTTTTATTAAGTCTAGAATTTGCTGACAATGTTGTATGGGATCTCCATTACTCTTTTTAAAACCTCTCTGCTTCCACACTGCCCCGAACAAATGGCATACTCCATGAGCATATGCTGAATCAGTATAGATGTCTATTTTCTCACCTTCCATCATTTCACACGCAGCTGTCAGGGCTTTGATTTCCACTAGTTGGGCGGAACATGGTTGGGGACAGGACTTCATCCTAATAATCTTATAGCTCGACTGATCCTGCTGCACTACTGAGAACCCTGCATGATTTCCATTATAATCCCTATAACAAGAGCCATCTCCGAACAGAACCTTTTTATCTGCATCCTCTAGTGGTTCTGACCGTAAATCTGCTCTCAATTTGACAAATGCCATCGTCTTCCCTACACAATCATGGGGTTCTCCTTCATAGCCCAAAGGGATAAAATCGGCTGTATTACTGGTAGTGCATCTCTGTATAGTTATATCTGGAAATGTCAATAGCTTTTGATATGCTGCTATCCTGGCTAGCGTCAACACAAATATCCCTCTTTCCAGCAATTCTGCTACTTTGTGGTGTGTGTACAGAGTCACAGGATAGCCCAGGGTTACAGATGATGCCTTTTCATATGCATAGTACAGCGCCGCCAATCCCTGATAACAGGGTGGATACCCCTGAGCCACCTCATCTAGTCTTGTACTGTAGTATGCTATCAGCTGCTTTGCTTTTCCTGTGCCTGTCTCTTGTGTTAGAACCGCTGTGACATAACCCTCCTGTCGGTTAGATACATACAAATGAAAAACCTTCTCGAAGTCAGGCAAAGCTAATGCTGGTGCTGACTGCAATTCCTGCTTAATAGTATTGAAAGCTATCTCCGCCTCTCCATTCCACTGTAATCCGTTCTTCAAATTTGTATGTCTTGCTTCTTTCATTATCTTTCTGTAAGGTGCCACAATCTCAGCACATTCTCCTATCCAATCTGAGCTGTACCCCGCCATTCCCAAAAACGTCATCATCTATTCTACAGTCTGGGGTTTGGGGGCCTTAGTTATTGCCTCAATCTGATCTGGTGCTATTGCCTTCACTCCTTTGGATATTACCCTGCCTAAGTATTCCACTTGCTGCTTGCAAAATTGCAGTTTCTTTTTGGATACTTTATGTCCTCCGTGCGCCAGTTTCTCTAACAGAGTTATCGTGTCCAGCTCACACTGCTCCTCGCTGTGAGAGCAAATCAACAGGTCATCCACATACTGTAACAATGTACTTTCCAATGGTATGCCCTCTAGGTCTGCCTTCAACACCTGATTGAAAACGTGTGGTGAATGTTTAAACCCTTGCGGCATTCTGGTATAGGTATACTGAGCACCTCTGTAAGTAAATGCAAACAGATACTGACACTGGTCGGCTAGAGGAATGCTGAAGAAAGCCGAACACAAATCAATCACTGAAAAATAACTTGCTTCTGATGGAACATTAGTCAAAAGCGTGTGTGGGTTGGGGACTACCGCTGGCCAGTCCTCTACCACATCATTTACCGCTCGCAAATCATGCACCAATCTTCATTTAGATTTATCTGCTTTGAAGACCGGCAGCAACGGGGTATTGCATGGACTGTTTGTTCTTTTAAGCACTCCTATTTCAAGCAACCCCTGCACTGTTGATGCTATTCCCTATTCTACTTCTGGTCTTAGAGGGTATTGTGGTCTTCTGGGTGGAATTGCTCCCCTTTTCAGCCTTATTTCCACCAGACTAGCTGTTTTTATTTTCCCTACATCCGTGTCATGCTGTGACCACAGAACAGACGGCAACTCATCTAACCTTCTATCTTTCTGCTGGCCTCTTTCCTTTCCCAGCAAGGGCAGGTGTGGTTGGGGAGTTATTGCGACCTCTCTCACTGTCCCTACCATATCTACACTTACCATTATTTTAATGCAATTGTTGTCTTCTGATATCCACACCTCTGGCGTGATTTTCCTCCACACTGTTACGGTTTCAACACTCTTAACTAAGGGTCCTAAGTCTTTAGACTGATATCCCTTGTTTACCAACAATGTTACGTGGGGCGCAGCCTCCGGTATCCTGTACAATTTTTCTAAAAAGGTGTTCCACTTAACTTGTAAAGCTGCCCCTTGCTTTCCAATTATCACAGCCTCCCCTTCCAGCTGCTGTTGGGTACACACCTCCAGGTGCCATCTCTTCTCTAACTTCCTGTTCTGAGTCTTGTCAAAAATCACTGTATAATGTAGCTCAGATTTGGGCATTACCGCCCTGGGTAATATAGCCTGTACGCCCTTTTTCCATTTTTCCCAGGTTTCCTGAATCTGATCTGCGATGTCTCCTATCCAAAAGACATTAGCCTTCTTGTCTTCTCGCACTATCAATTGAGCCCCTGCTCTTTCCACACTCAGCCCATTTCTGGTGCATTCTAATTTTAATTCCAGTTTCAATAAGGCATCTCCGCCTAACAAATTAATCGGAGTTCCTTTAAATACTAGCACCGGCAAAACAATTCCTTTATTTCCCATTCTCAACCGCACTGGAGCCGTGCACTGTGTCAACTGTGTTTTCCCCGAGAACCCTACCGTCTTAATAAACTTTCCTGACATGGGAAGGTGAAGGGCATACTGTGGCTGTACACAAGTGTACGTGGCTCCAGTATCTATCATCATTGGTGTCAGTTGCCCTTCTAACATAACCCGAACAATGGGTTCCTCGTCTGCCTCCCTTGTTATCATTGGGTAATGTCCCTTCCCACTCAAGTTCTCGGAGCACCCCTATCTCGCATCTCGCATAGGGGTTCACAGGTCCGCTTGGATCCTGTGGGGGCTGGTCCTTGGCTAAACTTTAGTTCCCTTCTTATCAGTTCCTGCTGGTGTGAGTCAGGCCATAGTGTAAATGGACAATCTCTTCTCATGTGACCTGGCTGATTACATCCCCAGCACAATCTCTCTACTTCTCTTTCCCCCTGTCTCCTCACTGGTCCCCTCTGCCCATAGCTTCTCTGTCCCCTTCCTTGGGACTTCCAGTCCTGTCTGGGCAGTTTGAATTTAGTCTGTTCCTGATAGGGCATTTGTGGGAATGCTCCTCCAAAGACGTTGATTATTGGCATGGGGTTTTCCGGCCCTTGTCTTACAGTATGATCGGTTCCTCCATATAGCAGTGCTTTGTCCAGTTTGATGGCTGTACTCGGACCGGTGGTTGCTGGCAGCATCTTTTTGCTTTTCTCTTTTTCCTTCTTTTTGAGCTCTTCGAGCTGCATTTGTATTAACTTTCTTTGCACCTCTTCCTGCTGCTCAGCCAACCTTCATTTGTCTTTCTGGTATTTCTTAACCGCATGGACAACGTGGTCTCTAAATTCTTGTGGGGTCATTGACGTCAGCCCAACCACTTCCTCCAGTTTGGATTTTACTTGCAGAGGCATTGCATCCAAAATGCTATGTCGGAACAGTGTGGTGATAAATAAGCTATTCTCCACCTCTTGCTCAGTCGCCAGTCTCCACCTTTTCAACTGGTTTTCTATGTTGGCTGCTGGGTTTTCAGTGTCTCCCAGTGGATCCCCCTTTAAGGCCTTGGGGTCCACTTTGGGTGGATAAAGCTTCCTGAGGGCCTGCCATACCCTCTGCCTCACTCTGTCAAACCCGTCTCCATCAGTTCTCGGGTCGTTCGAGTTTACTGTGGCAGCCATTTCCATTAGTTCGTTACATTCAGAGGTTCCCATTAACCTTATCAATAGAGCCTTCAAATCTCCCATAGCCAATAATCATCCCGCCATTTCTTCTTCAAAGGCTCTAATCCATTTCCCTGCTCCTTCATGTAGATTGGGCAGAGTGTTTTTCAGCCCTTCTAGGTCCTGGGATCCCCAAGGGATGTACTGCACTTGTCTTGATTACTTTAACTAACAACGGCATTATTCTTCCTCCTTCTTCCCCTGGCTCTCCTCCTCACCTGACTCCCCATCTGTCTCAGGGTATGTCTTTACTGCCTCCCACACAAATGTCTCCGGGGTTCTCTTCTTCCCTCGGTCTCCCTGTGGAGTCCTTCCTTCCTGTCTTGTTTCAACACTTGGTTGGCCCCTGGAGTATTTTTCGCATCTCTTCTGGCAATCCCCTCTCAGTAATTTATCTGGCTCTCTCTCTACTTCCACAAGTCGCTTCCCTACCGCCTCCTTCTACTCTTCTAGGCTTCTGCCTCCTACCTCTTCCCCACAAATTCCCGCATCCTCTCTCTCTCCACTTAACTCTTGCTCCTCCAGTGAGTCACCTTCTCTTTCTTCCTGTCCGTGTCTGTACACCTGTGGCAGGGACTCCTCATGATCCTTACTCGTGCTTGATTCCCTTCTCTCTTGTGTTTCTCCAAGACTCTCATCTCCTATCTTTTTCCACTTCCTCTTGAATGCCTCATCTCCTCCTGCCCTGATGAGCCACTTTCTTTTTTAGTCTGTTCATTTCTATGGTATAACCGATACTCCTCATACCCCTTTTCCTCTCTCAAGTATTTCATCTGTTCAATCTCTTCTTTCATTTCTCTCTTTGCCTGTTCCACCTTTATCTTTTCTGCCTGTATCTCCTTCCATATCGCCGCTTTTTCCTTCTCGTATTGTTTTTTTTCCCAAACTTGTACTTCTCCCTGCATGTTTACTGTTCCCGTCAGCAGGGGGCACTGCTTAGGGGTTCCTTCCTCATTATAGGGAGGGGGCTTTTCTGTTTCTTTCGCATCCGGGTACGGAGCTGAAGCCAGCTTCTCACTGTACCTTCCTCTCTCTCTAACAGGCTGTTTCTCCAGCACCTGAGTGTCTTCCTCGCTTGTAATCAATATTCTACCTGTCCTCCTCAGCCTTTCTCCCTCTGTTCTGAAGAGTTTTAGCACTTCCATTTCTCGTTCTCTTTTTTGCCCTCTTTTCTTAGATTTATCTTTTGGTTTGTAACTTTTAATTAGTCCCTCCATTTCTTTGCACAAACTTACATCAAAAGTTCCTTCTCTTGGCCATTTTGTGACCAGGTTTTTGGCTTTCTTTTCCCATTTTTCTGAAGTTTTTGTGATCTCATATTTATTTACTGGGATTTTTTTGCTCAGAATCTCTACTGCCGTTCCTTTACCTGTCATGTTATTCTTTCTTTTTAAGGTATTTCAGAGATTCACAGTTCGTTTCCTGGATAATATTATTTACTCTAATTCTATGCCTAGTCTATCGTCTATCTACCAGTGCTTTAAACTATATATTGGACTGTCCTTGTTTCCTATTCTGTTCTGCCCGTACAGACCGCTATTCGGAGAGGTACTCACAGAACTTTCTCTTTGCACCTTGTCTATTCAGACCCTTATCTCTTAAGGCGGTATCCACGAGGATTTTCTCTATTTTTCCTTTCCCTGCCCGTTCAGACCTTTGTTTTATACAAAGTGGTATCCACAGGGACTTACCAACACCACGTGGAATTTTTCTTAACTTAACTTTTTATTAACTTATTTGTACTTACCCTCACTGCATTGTTCTTGATCAATCCTCTGAGCCTCCTGTTAACCCCCAATTCTGCCAGATTCTTTGGACCGGCGAGACCCTTCGGCAGTGGTTCCACACTTCTGAGACTCCAAGACCTCCCCAAAGCCAACAGAATTCTTAGTCCAAATTGTCGCAAAAAGCGCTTACCTTTTGTTTGGGTGCACCCTTAATTCTGTTAGCCTTGTGGGGGTCCCTAGAGGACCGGGAAGCGTCCCCAATCTGCTGTTTCCTTTCCGCGGGTCTCTTTCCGGTCCTGCTGCAGTCGCCAATTTTGTCGTGGTTTCTCGTGCCCCACAAACGACCAGGAGATGCGAAGATTCTTCAAGAAGGGTTAAACTTTAATTTGCAAATCAAAGCTGAGACAGTCATTGAGCTAGTCGCTGATTACCCACCGATCCTTGTACATAGCATTTTTTATAGCAATCTCCTGGTTTAGTTGCATTAGCATATGCAGTCGGTCTATAGTTGTGTACCACACGTACATCCGCCACTATTGTTTCTACCCATTGACTTAATCATGTTCTAATCTAGATCTCTTAGCTACCTCTTATTAACACAACATTGTCTTCTACATTCTTAGGATTTCATTCTCCTACTAAATTGGGTACATGCATAGCAAATAGCAAACTCAGATTTTCTAATCTACATCTCTTAGCTTCCACTTATTAACACAACATTGTCTACATTCTTAGGATTTCATTCTCCTACTAAATTGGGTACATGCATAGCAAATAGCAAGTTGCAACTTTTATACTCCGATAAGGGCAGCGTTGATGGTGGAGGAAGGATAGCCTGTTTGAAGAAAGAAGACGTCTCTTTCGTTCTGGAATGAAAAGCCTCATCCTGAGAGCAGAGATGGTCGAGACAGAGGAATTGAGAGAAGGGGATGGCATTTTTACAAGTAGTAGGGTGCGACAATGGGTCCAGGTAGCTGTGAGAGTCCGTTGGTTTATCATAGACATCGGTAGATAAGCTGTTTCCAGAGATAGAGACAGAGAGATTGAAAAAGAGGAGGGGAGGTGTCAGAAATGGACCAGTTAAATTTGATGGCAGGGTGGAAGTTGGAGGCGAAGCTGATGAACTCACCCGGCTCAACATGGGTGCAGGGATCAGCACCGATGCAGTCGTTGATGTAACTTAGGAAAAGTGGGCGGCAGACACCAGTATAGGCTTGGAACATAGACTGTTCCACATAGCTGAAAAAAGACAGGCATATCTGGAACCCATTTGAGTGTCAATGGCAACGCCTTCTGTTTGAAGGAAGTGGGAGGAGCCAAAGGAGAAATTATTAAGAGTGAGTTCAAGTTCTGCTAGATGGAAGAGAGTGGTGGTGGAGGGAAACTGGTTCAGTCTGGTGTCCAGCAAGAAATGGAGAGCTTTGAATGCTCCTCCCCCTTTCTTTCTTCCATGGCGTTCTGTCCTCTCCTATCAGATTCATCCTTCTCCAGTCCTATATGCCTTTCACCAATCAACTTCCCAGCTCTTTATTTTACCCCTTTCCCTCCCAGTTTCACCTATCACCCTGTGTTTCTCCCTTCTCTCCCCCACCTTTTAACTCTCATTCCTCATCTTTTTTTTCTCCAGTCCTGCTGGAGGATCTCACCCCGAAACGTCGACTGTACTCTTTTCCATAGATGCTGCCTGGCCTGTTGAGTCCCTCCAGTGTTTTTTCTGGGTTGCTTGGATCTCCAGCATCTGTAGATTTTCTCTTGTTTGTGATGAGACTAGAGACATTGCTGCCCACATGGACTGGCTCTGGCCTTTCTGCTAAGAAGTCCAGTATCCAGTTGCAGAGGGAGGTGTTGATTCTGTCTAGGTCATGCTGAAAACACTACTTCCAGAAATGAATGGCATGGTGCAGCCTCGGCAATTCAACGTGCCCTGGGGATAAGAGGAGGTTCTTCACTCTTTGGCTACATCCACACTACGCCATATAAATCCGTAACCGAAGCTTTTTCTCTTCGCTTTTAGCCTCCGTCCACACTAAAACGGCGTTTTTGTCCCCCGAAACCAGATCTTTTCAGATACGCTTTCCAGGGTGGGTATTTTTGAAAACGCCGCTCGGCCAGATCAGTGTGGATGGGGTAACTGGAGACTTTTGAAAACGCTGTCAGACGGCAGCGCGCTATTTCATTGTTTTCTTGAACACAACCTAACAATTTCAGAACAGACGGCAACGAGACCGAAGCCAGAAGAGTTAGAAATGTACTCACCTAATACTTTGACCTATAACTTACTGAATAAATAAGTATACTCACTTTGCCCTGTTTTCTGTCCTTGCTCGTATGAAGGTGGTTTACCTATTTATACAAGTACTTCTCTGACAATAGATTTGTAACAGCCTAATGTAACATTGTATGGAAATCCAAGATAACACTGATGCAGACATGTTTTATACATTTAACAAGGTACTTTATTAATGCAACAGAGTTAGTCAGTTTTTCAATGTTCCTCGTCAGCCGGGTCAATCTGTCCATCGGTTGCTGCCGTACGCTCCGGTATTTGTTTTTTTTTGCTTTTAAGTTCTCCTGTGCAAGAGCCAACAGCTGTCCATCGTTTTAAGTTTTTCTAGTCTGTAACTACACAAACGTGCACTTTTACTGCGAGATTCGACATGAAACATGTCGCTTGTTTTCGGTAGATGTGTCCTGCGCATGCGCAGGAGGAGGAAATTCGCCAAAATCTCATTTTCAGTGTGGCTAGAGATATTTTCAAAAACGCATAGTGTGGATGCCTATCGTTTTTACGCGAGACCGGCGTTTTCCAAACTATCCGGTCAAGTGTGGACGTAGCCTTTATCTTGCATTAAAATTTCAGCCAGAGCAGATTTCAGTCACAACCTCTTTAATGTGCCAAGTGAGACTCATTCACTGGTCATCAATAAAGTTCACAGTTATGCAAATGAAGGAGATGCAGGTGAGGCTGGAACAATGGAAGGAGATGAATTTTCAACTCGATGTTCTATCTGCAGAGGGCTTCAAGGCCAAGTTTCTTGCACCTCAACGTCAGTGATGAGCAGTACTGGAGTCTCTCTTGGTACATTAAAGAGATTCTGACTGAAATCTGCTTTTGATGAAATTTTAAAACAGGGGAAGTGTGACTATGGTTCTTACTTATCATTTTAATTTCTATGAGCCTGTTGTTGGAAATATGAACAAAACCATGCAGTCTGCATGCCACTGCAGAGTTAGGAAATGTCTGTACAGTGAATAAACCCAGTCAGCATAATCCTCTTGCCAAGATAAGGCAGAATGAAAACACGGTTTGCAAAGATCACAATCTATGCCATTATGCAGAGCGTCCTTGTTCATCAGCATGTCCTGAGTCGCCCTTATCTGAACGGAATTACGCTCAGATAGCATGCATCCATTGTATGACCACAGGCAGCCCTGCGTTCAGACACTGTTCTTTGCAATGACCTCGATCCTTTCGCTCTGTGGCATTGCAGTTGTCATTGAACCAGAAAGACAAGTTGAAAGCTGGCAACATAGCTCCTTTCATTGCCACTCTCCACTCCCTCCTGTGGGTGTAAGCTCCAGATCTTGGCTATCTCGCTTCAGAAAGAGATTTGAGGAATGCATAAGCTGCATGAAGTCATACCAACTACAACTTGTGAGTAAAAACAGAAAGGAACTGGGAGAAAGCAGAGAAGAGATGAAAATGAATATATTCATTTGTGGATGTGGGTGTCATTGACAAGGACAACATTTACTTTCTATCCCTGGAGGCAATTGAATAGGGTGGCTTCAAGGCAAGCAAGTACTGTGAGCATATTGGAGGATGAGGGTTGACCTTATTTAGGTTTATAAAATCATGAGAGACATGCTATAGATAGGATAGATAGTCTTTTTCCCGGGGCAGGACAGATTAAAACTAATCAGTTTAAAGTGAGAGGAGAAAGCTTTATAGGAAGTTTTGAGAGAGTATTTCACACAGAAGGCGCTGAATGAATGGAATGAGCTGGCAGAGGAGATGGAACAAGCAGGAAAAATTACAATATTTGAAAGATATTTGGACAGATCCATAGATAGGAAAGAGATACGGGCCAAATGCAAGGAGATGGGTTAGTACAGAATAACATCTTGATTGGCATGGACAAGTTGGGCCATAGAGTCTGTTTCTGCATTGTATAACTCTATGAATCTCTGATTAAGAGTGTCAATGAAAGAAAGACATATTTATATCAGTATCAGGTTTAATGAAATTTACATATGTCATGAAATTTATTGTTTCGTGGCATCTGTACAGCGAAATACATAAAAATACTATAAATTACAATAAGAAATATATAATGAATTAAATTAAATGAGTAGTACAAAAAGTGAATAAAAACAATGAGGTAGTGTCATGCATTGGTTCATCATCCATTCAGAAATATGATGATGGGCGCAAGAAGCTCTTTCTAAAATATTGAGTGTGTCTACCGGCTCCTGTACCTCCTCTCTAATGGTAAAAATAAGAAGAGAGCTCATCCTGCATGATGTAGGTCCTTAGTGATGGATGCTACCTTTTGATGTATTACCTTTGAAGATGTCCTCAATGCTGGAGAGGCTATTGCCCATGTTGGAGATGGCTGAGTTTGCAACTTCCTGTGGATTTTTCTGATCCTGTGCAGAGAACCCTCTACACCAGAAAATGATGCAACAGTTGAAATGCCCTCCGTGTACATCTGTGGAAATTTGCTACAGTTTTTGGTGACATACAAAATCTCCTTACACTCTTAATAAATATAGCTGCTAGCATGCCTTCTTCCTAATTGCTTCAATGTGTTGGGCCCAGGATAGATCTTCAGAGATATTGGCACCCAGGAGCTTGAAGCTGCTCACCCTTTCCACTGCTGAGTCCTCAGTGAGGATTGGAGTGTGTTCCCTCAACTTCCCCTTCCTGACGTCCACAATCAATTCCTTGATCGTGTAAGACTAATGTTGCAACACCGCTCAACCAGCTAATCTATCTCACTCCTGTACACGTCCTCATCACCATCTGAGATTCTGCCAACAGTAGTGTGTCGTTGGCAAATTTATAGATAGTAGTGCCTAGCCACACAGTCATGACTGTGGAAAGATTAGGGTAGTGTGCTAAGCACACATTCTTGAGATAAACCCATCTTGATCCTAGAGCTTATATTTATCCTGTCAGGATGGTCCAAATTGCTCCACAGTCAATAGAATCATTTCTGCAGTGTACTTACAGAAGTGATTCAATATTTCAGACGTGGTAGAGAAATTGTACTCATCAAGGTTTAACAAATTCTGTAATAACATAACGATCTGTTTCAGAAATGCCAATATATTGACCAGTTGCTCTTCTTTAAGGTAATGCAAGAGAGCAAACAGAGATGCCAGTTTAACGTTTTATATTAAAGGCAACAACTACATCAATGCGGCATTTTTCCTGCACGGATGAGTCACCATTGGAATTTGTGCTCTCCCTCTGGAATGGGACTTGAGATTGGAATTGCCCTCTCTCAGAGGCTGAAGGGCAACCATGGCAACTGCAGCTGACTGGTTGACCAAGTGATGTGGTGTCAGCTCATCAGTGCTTTATGCTTGCTGGACAGTTTGTAGAGAAGTAGTAATGGGGGACAAGGAGTTGGCAGTTCGCATCAGTCTTCACTGTGAAAGACATTAACAGTATGCAGGAAGTTCAAGAGTGTCAGGGGGCAGAAGTGAGTGAAGCTGCTATTACTAGGGAAAAGGTGCTTGGGAAGCTAAAAGGTCTGAAGGTAGATAAAACACCTGGACCAGATAGTTTACACTCCAGGGTTCTGAAGGAGGTAACTGAAGAGATTGTAGAGGCATTACTAATTGTCTTTCAAGAATCAGTGGATTATGGCGTGGTTCTGGAGGACTGGAAAATTGCAAATGTCACTCCACTCTTCAAGAAGGGAGAGATGCAGAAGAAAGGAAATTATGGGCCAGTTAGTCTGATCACAGTGGTTGGGAAGATGTTGGATTCGATTGTTAAGAGTATGATTTTGGGGTACTTGGGGGCACGTGATAAAATAGGCCGAAGTCAGTGAGTTTTCCATAAGGGAAAAACTTGTCTGTCAAAACTGTTGGAATTCTTTGAAGAAATAACAAGCAGGATAGACAAAGAAGGTGGATGACATCTACTTGGATTTTCAGAAGGCCTTTGACAAGGTGCCATAAAATAAGGCTGCTTAACAAGTTAAGAGCCCATGGTATGACAGGAAAGATACTAGCATGGATAGATCATTAGCTGATTGGCAGGAGGCAAAGAATGGGAATAAAGGGAGCCTTTTCTGGTTGGCTGCCAATGACTAGTGGTGTTCCACAGGGGTCTGTGTTGGGACCACTTCTTTTTACATTATGTGTCAATAATTTGGATGACGGAATTGATGGCATTGTGGCCATGTTTGTAGACAATACAAAGATAGGTAGAAGGGCAGGTAGTGTTTTGGAAGCAGAAAGGCTACAGAAGTACTCAGGTAAATTAGGAAAATGGACAAAGAAATGGCAGATGGAATACAGTGTTGGGAATTTTATGGTCATGCACTTAGGTAAAAGAAATAAATACATAGACTATTTTCTAAATAGAGAGAAGATTAAAAAACCTGAGGTGCAAAGGGGCTTGGGAGTCCTCATGCAAGGTTCCCTAAAGGTTAATTTGCAGATTGAGTCTGTGGTGAGGAAGGCAAATGCAAAGTTAACATTTATTTTGAGAGGACTAGAATTTAAAAGCAAGGATGTACTGTTAAGGCTTTATAAGGCTCTGGTCAGGCATCACTTGGAGTTTGTCAGCACTTATGGGCCCTTTATCTCTGAATGGATGTGCTGGCATTGGAGAGGGTTCAAAGGAGGTTCACAAAAATGATTCTAAGATTGAAAGACTTATCATATGGAGAGTGTTTGATGGCTCTGGGCCTGTATTCACTGGAATTCTAAAGAATGAAAGATGACCTCATTGAAACCTATTGAATAGTGTGGATAAGGAGAGGATGTTCCGTATGGTTGGGGAGACTAAGACCAGAGGACACAGCCTCAGAATAGCCGGATGTCCATTTACACCAGAGATCAGGAGAAAATTCTTTCACCAGAGAGCAGTGAATCTGTTGAATTCATTGTCACAGGCCGCTGTGAAGGTGAAATCATTGGGTATATTTAAGGCAGAGGTTAATAGATTCTTGATTAGTCGGGGCATGAAGGGATATGGGGAGATTGGGGAGTCTCAAAGAGGCTTTCATGAGGTTTCAATCAAAGCACATGGCCCCAAGATCAAGAAGCCTGGAGACAGGCGTGAGTCCATGATCAACTCCATTTCTCACTGATGTCACCAATTCAAGCACTGAGGAAGATTGAAATCATTGAGGTGAGAGTGGAAGGCGAGTGTGTGTTCAGCGCTGTCTACCAGCCTCTTGCCTCACTGACAGAGGAGGGTGTCTCCACGTGACAGTCTCTCTCACACACTGCTCTCAGAGGAAGGCCTCTGAGTTTGAATGGTCTCTCTCCCTTGATGCCGTCGGAGGATGGGGCTGGAGTCCTGGGTCTTGGGCAAGGTTTAATTGATGAGGTTTGTCGATTGGACTGTGGTGTTCACACTATCATCTGTTTCTGGTCTCTCATTTCTTTGTTGCTATTTTGGACAATTGTGATCGGGGCGGTCTGCAGATAATGAATGACGGCAGTAGACTGGCCTGAACTGAGCTGAACTGAATTTGCCTGGATTCTTTCAATTTTGTCTTTTATAATCTGTGGCTTTTTGCTTGTTTTTTTTTTGCTGTTTGTGTGATTTTTTTTGCATGTGGGGGGGTTGGGGGGTCGATGTTTTACTTTGAATGGGTTCCATGGTTTTCTTTGTTTGGCAGGTGTGTGGAGGGGTGGGGCATGGAGGAATAGGTCAAATGCAAGAAATTGGAACTAGTTGAGTAGGCACAAAGGTAGTCATGGACTTGTTGGGCTGGAGGGCTTGTATCTGTATCTCAGGATGTAGGATAACATGCTGCATTGCTGATTCTGTGGTGGCTAATGAAGCTGATGTGGAAGCCATAGAGTCTTTCACCTATTGGCAAGGGATGACCAAAGAAGTATGTGTATGTGTGTGGTCATCACAGACCCTGAGGAACTGCCTGTGTCAATAGTAGTGATGGCAGAGAGGTTGGGGGCAGGGATTGGTACAGTACACTCCCCCTCACAATGTCCAGTTACTTGTTCTGAAGGAGCAGGGGTTCTCTGTAGGTCCAGCCCTTGCCCACGAAGGTTGTTGCTTTGAGGTGTTCTATCCTAGTGGAATTGCACAGGTAAGTTAACGTGTCCATGTGATTCTTTGAATTCTTGTGCAATTATTGTGGGGAATCATGTTGAAGGGTTATGTAATTTGTAGCATAGTTTGTTGCATGCTATGAATGTAAGAATATTGCTCCCTGTGGTCCCAAAAGAAACAAGACCCACTTCCTTGAATGTAGCAGTTTAATTATGTTTCTCTATCTGATAAATTTTCCAGCTTATAATCTCTCTCCATTTCTCCACATATTGTACCTAAATGTCCATTCTATTTCAGCAAACCTTGACACACATCTTCTTGCAGAATAACCGAGCTGAAAAAGAATCTCCAAATTAATTTCACATCCTGACACTTCTTCCAGTGTGCAGTAGCGTCGGCATGTACTCGATGTTGGAGAGTGACCAGAGTGGGTTAATCTCATAAAACAATACCATGATGATTTTTCCTATCTTTGACTACAAATGAAAACACGCTTAGGCAATTACCCCTGTGGGGAAATTCAGAGATATGGAGATAATGCAATGAATGTTAACATTGACTGTCTCTTAATTGCATTTGTCTCTTGAGCAATTGTACAGATGTTTCTGAATTTTTTCCACAAGTTCCAAGTATGAACTTGGATCCTTACATTTTCATTCTGAAGATTAGAAAAAGACCATAAGACCATAGGATATAGGAGCAGGATCAGGCCATTTGGCCCATTGAGTCTGCTCCACCATTTCATCATGGCTGATCCATTTTTCCTCTCAGCCTCAGTCTCCCTTCTTTTCCCTGTTTCCCTTCATGCCTTGACTAATCATAAATCTATCAACCACTGCCCAATAATATACCCGATGACTTGGCTTCCACATCTACCTGTGGCAACAAATTCCACAGATTCAACGCTCTCTGAAAGAAATTCCTCCTCATCTTCATTCTAAAAGGACATGTCCTCTGGTCTTAGACTCCACCACCATAGGAAACCTCCTCTGCACATCCACTCTATTAAGGCCTTTCAACATTTGACTGGTTTCAATGAGTTCACCCCTCATTCTTCTGAATTTCAGTGAGTAGAGGCCCAGAGCCATCAAATGTTCTTCATATGACAAGCCTAAGTATAATATATTATAGTACATTAAAGTCTACATAAGATCTGTTGTTTTGTGATCTCCTGTATTTAGCTCTTCAGGGTGGGCTACAAACCAAAATCTATTTGGAATTTTGTCTAGCATAACATTCCCTAAATATTTACAGTGAGCAAAGATGAACAGTGTCCAGGTGATTTGCACAAATTACTCCATCTGCGTCATGAACCAACAGGTCTGATCAAATTATATTGGCAGCACCTGACATTGCAATGCCTGCTTCACTCTAAGAGGTGAAATGCCTTCAGGTGAGAAAAGATTCATTGCTACGTTTTAATGTTTGGGTTTAACCAAAATTTCATCTACATGCAAGAAAGCTGTCAAGGTATATTCATCATCATCATTATCCGCTGTATCGTATGACGTAGGTGATCATGGTCCCATGACCGCGGTTGCTCTTGGCAATTTTTTCAAGAGAAGTGGTTTGCCATTGCTGCCTTCTGGGCAGTGTCCTTACGAGGTGGGTGACCCCAGTCATTATGAATACTCTTCAGAGATCATCTGCCTGGCGTCAGTGGTCATATAACCAGGAGTTGTGATATGCACCAGCTGCTCATACGGCCATCCACCACCTGCTCCCTGTGGCTTGATCACGTGACCATGATCGCTGGCGAGGGGTGGGGGGCGCTGGGTTCTAAGTAGCTGCTACACCTTGCCCAAGAGTGACCTGAAGGCTAGCGGAGGGAAGGGCATCTCACACCTCCTTTGGTAGAGAAGTATCTCCGCCCCACGACCCGCAGTAAATGGGTCTCTGCTTTTTCCTAACAATTATGTGAAGAGACAGAATGGTGAGACCTTTAACAGTGTTAGGTGTACGCGGGGGTCAAATCTATAGTTTCCTGAATGCTTGAAGGGATGGTAATGAAGATGTACAGCATGCTTGCGTTTATCAGTAGAGGCATAGAGTTCTGAAGTTAGAAAGTTATGTTGCAGCTTTATAAAACTCTGATTGGTCCTAAAGGATTGTATTTAATTACAGAAAGGACATGGCAGCTTGAGAGAAGATGCGGAGGAAGTTTCCCACAATGTCGTCTCCAGTAGAAGGCAATGTGATATAATTATGGATGAAAGAAAAATGGAGGGTTATGAGGTAGTGTGGGTTTAGTACTTTTTTTAAGGATTATATGGGTCGGCACAACATGGAGGGCTGAAGGGCCTGTACTGTGCTGTAGTGCTCTATGGTTCTAAGGAGAGGTTGCGCAAACTTGGCTTGCTTTTTCCAGAATGTTGGATGCTGAGGGGAGACCTGATAGGATTTATAAACCTGTGAGAGGCATTGATAAACCAGACAGCCAGTATCTTTGTCACAGGGTTGGAATGTAAAATGCTGGAAGGTATGCATTACTTGTGCGAGACAGTAAGTGTGGGCAAGTTTTTTAAACAGAGTACGGAATGACTGGGTGCATTGCCAAGGTTGGTAGAGGAGGCAAATATGACAGAGTGTTTAAGCTTACTGGAAAATGAAGGACGTGCAGTCATACCAAATATGTTTTTGGCTGTAGTTCTCCAGTTGCTTTTTTGAATTACACATTTATTGGATGTTTTTACAGGCATGATGGGATAATAGATTAAGTGGGATTTAATCATTTCAGTTAAAATAATTTGCTGCTGTGTTTTCATTTGTCCTGTGTCCAAAAATATACAAGCTATGAATTATTAGAAGTAATCATTTCTGTTAGTGAATAGTTAAGTGTGAGGAAATCAAAATGACTTGTGTTTCAAATTGGAATTTTTAATTTTGAGATTGTTCCATGTGGCAATGGCATTTTGCTTGGTAACGGTCTTAATATGGTATGAATTAAGATTCAGGTTTGTGTGCATATATTACAGTATTTATTAAGATAATTAGCATTAATAAGCAATGGAAAACAGTTTTCAAAATGACCTGAAATGTTGTTTTTTTCCTTCCTTTGATATCCTGCAAAATAGTGTTGCTCTGGATATCCAAACCGATTCCTTCTGACGCATGGTCTGATGGCTTTCACGTCATCTCATTCTGGCCAGCTTTTTGAATATTTTGATTTAGATATGAATGAGGGCAATAATGGTAACATTGTGAAATATTAAACTCAAACAGAAGAGAGTCAGAGGGAAGAGGGATCAGATCGGGCTGGTTTATCTGAAAGGGATGCTACTGTGGGTTGGTGTGAGAGGAGGGCAGCCAGACAGATTTGGGGAAGTTGAAACAGATTGTACACTCGAGGTGTCCATGCTCATGGCTATCATTTGACATTGGAGGATGTCTGTGATCAATGTATATGTGGTTGGGGATGTAGACTGCTGCTGCAGATTTGTGGTCGATGGGCTTGTGTAAGTATCTGTAGAATAGCCTAGTACGTAAATCCAAGAGATCTAATGCTTGCCTGAGATCTTCCAAGTTATTGCGTTCTGTCAGCTACATGGATAACTTGAACCAATATTATGGCATTGCAATCCACAAAATAAACCCTTGATTTTCAGTAACTGTTATTTATAGAAATTTGGCTACTCTAGCACGTAAAAACATGGCTCTGTGCAATTTAATTCCTAGTTGCAAGTGTTTTAATAATCCCTGTTTAATCACTTACACACATATGGATGTCAAAATACACAATATATTTCAATACCTTCTTGCTGATGTTATACTTGCACTAAGAAAGATTTTTGGATCTTCATAGCTTAGCTTGTTTTGTTGTATCTATTTTAGTGACACTTGTTTGACTTTTTAGGTAAGCTGTGCAGTCCAAAAGGTATTAAAATATTTGAACCTACCAAGATTTTGTCATAGATAAGTGCCTTGGATGGACTTCGCCTTGCAATAAATTGTATTTTGTCCGCAATTATATGAGCAGTTATTTGATGCTGTAAACTGCCAGTACATGAAACCAGATGCACAAAGCACAAGCCTGCAAAACTAATGACTGAAATATAGCAGATAAGAATAAACCATCTGGAATACTAAGTATATCCTAAATGAAAATTATACTGCAGAAAGCAATTGTTTTACCATAAGTACGTGTAATATTTGCAATGACTTGTTTTTTTTTGGGGGGGGGTTTACTCCAGATCTTCTTCTGAGACCTATGGTGGGAGTCCTTGCCTCTGTCTTGGAGAAGGTCCAGACTGGCTCTTTGTTCAGTAGCTGAAGGTATCTGCTTATCCAAGAAACACATCTAATTAAATTGAAGGAGTTTCAGGACACCAAAAGGTCTGCTAAACATTGCCCAGGCAGATGCTATCACCAAAGAGCTTTTTTTTCCAATCTTTTTATTGATTTTCATATATATAAAAATAACATAACATAATATTAAATAGATTGTAAATACATTAGGCTTGAAATTGAATTAGTGATAAGATATCGATATCTTATTAAAATATCAGTAAAAAAACATCATATAATAATCAGTCAAACCTATATTGATTATACATGAAAAAGGATAATCATTAAAAGAGAGAAAAGAAAAAATATATAAAAAATACAAGAAAAAATATATATTGAAAAAAAAATAAACCTAAACTAACATGGGCAATAATAAAAGTTTATATGTACATGATAGTGTCAAGAACTCCGGAATTCCATACCAGAACAAGGATAAAAAGAGAAAAGGTCCGAAAGAGGTCAAATTAACTCATATGAAAATGTCGAATAAACGGTCCCCAAGTTTCTTCAAATTTAATTGATGGATCAAAAATAGTACTTCTAATTTTTTCTAAGCTCAGACAGGAGATAGTTTGAGAGAACCACTGAAACGTGATAGGAGGGTTTACTTCTTTCCAATTTTGTAATATAGACCTTCTAGCTATTAGGGTTGTAAAAGCAATCATTCGTCTAATTGAAGGGGAAAGTCGACTACCATCCTCATTTGGTATACCAAAAATTGCAGTAATAAAATGGGGTTGTAAATCAATATTCCAAACTGAGGAAATGATAGCAAATATGTCCTTCCAATAGTTATATAAGGTGGGACACGACCAAAACATGTGGGTCAATGAAGCAACTTCTGAGTGACATCTGTCACATTGAGGGTTAATATGGGAGTAGAATCGAGCGAGCTTATCTTTAGACATATGAGCTCTATGTACCACCTTAAATTGTATTAAAGCATGTTTAGCACATATAGAAGAAGAATTAACCATTTGTAGAATTTTTTCCCATTTTTCTGTTGATATAGTATATTGAAGCTCTTTTTCCCAGTCTTGTTTAATTCTGCCTGACATTTCTGGTTGTATCTTTATAATCATATTATAAATAAGAGCCACTAATCCCTTCTGACAAGGATTCAAGGTAAAAATCATATCTAAAAAATCTATCAGGGTTGAATTGGGAAAGGATGGTAAAACTTTATATAAAAAGTTTCTGATTTGTAAATATCTAAAAAAATAAGATTTAGGTAACTTAAATTTGTTAGAAAGTTGGTCAAAAGACATCAAACTGCCTTCAAAAAAAAGATCACGAAAACATATTATACCTTTCCTTTTCCATACACTAAAGGCTTGATCTATTAAAGAAGGTTTAAAAAAAAAGTTAAATAGGATAGGGCTATCTAGAACAAAATTTCTCAAGGTAAAAAACTTACAAAATTGAAACCAGATTCATAATGTGTGTTTGACAGTAGGGTTAGATATCTGTTTATTGAATTTGACTAAATCAACGGGAAGAGAAGAACCAAGAACGGAGAATAAAGAATATCCTTGTACATCATTACATTCCAAATTTACCCACTGTGGGCATAATGGTGAATCCAAATCTTGTTTCCAGTATATTAAATTTCGAATATTATTTGCCCAATAGTAAAATCTAAAGTTAGGTAAAGCTAAACCACCATCTTTTTTTAGGTTTCTGTAACTGTTTTTTACTTAACCTGGGGTTTTTATTTTGCCACACAAATGAGGAAATTTTTGAATCTATGTTGTCAAAAAAAGATCTAGGAATAAAAATTGGTAATGCTTGAAATAAATATAAAAATTTCGGTAAAACCATCATTTTAATAGCATTAATCCGACCAACCAATGATAAGGATAAGGGAGACCATCTAGTAGTAAGTTGTTGAATTTGATGAAGCAAAGGTAAAAAATTCAATCTGAATAAATCTTTATGTTTCTTGGTAATTTTTATACCTAGATAAGTAAAGTTATCAGTAACAACTCTAAATGGTACCCTATCATTCAATAAAGTTTGCGCATTTAAAGGGAACAATTCACTCTTATCCAAATTTAATTTAAAAAGAATTTTTTGAAGAAGTTACGAGGAATGTTGACGAGGGTAAGGCAGTGGATGTAGTCTATATGGACTTCAGCAAAGCCTTTGACAAAATTCCACATGGAAGGTTAGTTAAGAAGGTTCAGTTGTTAGGTATTAATGCTGGAGTAATAAAATGGATTCAACAGTGGCTAGATGGGAGATGCCAGAGAGTAGAGGTGGATAATTGTTTATCGGGATGGAGGCCGGTGACTAGCGGGGTGCCTCAGTGATCTGTTTTGGGCCCAATGTTGTTTGTAATATACATAAATGATCTGGATGATGGGGTGGTAAATTGGATTAGTAAGTATGCCGATGATACTAAGGTAGGAGGTGTTGTGGATAATGAGGTGGATTTTCAAAGCTTGCAGGGAGATTTATGCCGGTTAGAAGAATGGGCTGAATGTTGGCAGATGGAGTTTAATGCTGAGAAGTGTGAGGTTCCACATTTTGGCAGGAATAATCCAAATAGAACATACAGAGTAAATGGTAGGGCATTGAGGAATGTAGAGGAACAGAGAGATCTAGGAATAACTGTGCATAGTTCCCTGAAAGTGGAGTCTCATGTAGATAGGGTGGTGAAGAGGGCTTTTGGAACGCTGGCCTTTATAAATCAAAGCATTGAGTACAGAAGTTGGGATGTAATGCTAAAGTTGTACAAGGCATTGGTAAGGCCAAATTTGGAATATTGTGTGCAGTTCTGGTCACCGAATTATAGGAAAGATATCAATAAATTAGAGAGAGTGCAGAGACGATTTACTAGGATGTTACCTGGGTTTCAGCAATTAAGTTACAGAGAAAGGTTGAACAAGTTAGGTCTCTATTCATTGGAGCGTAGAAGGTTGAGGGGGGATTTGATCGAGGTATTTAAAATTTTGAGAGGGATAGATAGAGTTGACGTGAATAGGCTGTTTCCATTGAGAGTAGGGGAGATTCAAACGAGAGGACATGATTTGAGAGTTAGGGGGCAGAAGTTTAAGGGAAACACGAGGGGGTATTTCTTTACTCAAAGAGTGATAGCTGTGTAGAATGAGCTTCCTGTAGAAGTAGTAGAGGCCAGTTCAGTTGTGTCATTTAAGGTAAAATTGGATAGGTATATGGACAGGAAAGGAGTGGAGGATTATGGGCTGAGTGCGGGTAGGTGGGACTAGGTGAGATTAAGGGTTCGGCACGGACGAGGAGGGCCAAGATGGCCTGTTTCCGTGCTGTGATTGTTATATGGTTATAACCAGAAAAACTACCAAATTGAACCAACAAGGATAGAATAGCAGGAATGGACCTATCAGGATCAGAAATATATAACAGCAAGTCCTCAGCATATAGTGATAACTTATATAACTTCTCATTACGGGTAATACCAAGAATATTAGGTGATACCAAAGAGCTAAGGATTTATTGGAGCAAAAGATTTAACTATCCCTGTGCTAAAGATAGGTTGTCTGTAGCATATCTGTATCCGCATGCAAAGACTACTTCCTGTTAATGTCCTTCACATTTAGACATCACTTCCCATTTATTTATTTTTCTCTCCATCTGATGGCTCCAGCAGACTAAGTAAAGCCAGGATACAAACACATTTTTTTAAAGTGACTAGAGTAAGTAAAATTTAAAACTGTGCCAGTAAACTCAAACACATTTGCTAATAATCAAACATGGATGCATGACAGTGTGAAAGGGTTGTGTTTCAAAGAGCCACCCAGCATTGAAAAGCTTACAAAGTGAGTCCAAAAACCGGTTTCAGGAAGAGAAGTTCCACACCCATTGTGTTCAATGCCCAGTGAATGAACACTTATCTTTCCAGTGAAGAATCTTACAACTAGTGAAAAAACTTATAGCAACAACAAAGTACACTGCAGATGCTGTGGTCAAATCAACATGTACAACAAGCTGAAGGAACTCAGCAGGTCGGGCTGCATTCGTGGAAATGAGCAGTCAATGTTTCAGGCCGAGACCCTTCGTCAGGACTGAAGGAGGGGCCAGGGGCCCCATAAAGAAGGTGGGGGGAGTGTGGGAAGGAGAAGGCTGGTAGGTGCCAGGTGAAAAACCCATCAGAGGAAAGAGGTGATAGGCAGACTACTGTCTGGGTAGCCTCCAGCCCCTTGGTATGAACACCGAATTCTCCAACTTCCGGTAATTCCCTCCCCCTCCCTTCCCCCATCGCACTTTCACTCTGCCTCCTCTTCTAGCTGCCTATCACCTCTCTCAGGATTCTGCCTTCTTCTACTACCCATAGTCCTTTCCCCTTACATTCCTTCTTCAGCTCTCCTGCCTACCCCCTCCCTGCTTCCCCTGCCCCACCCCTTGATCTTTCCTCTGATTGGTTGTTCACCTGGTACCTTACCCCCCCCTTCAACCTTCTTTATGGGGCCCCTACCCCCTCCTTCTTCAGTCCTGATGAAGGGTCTCAGCCTGAAATGTTGACTGCTCGTTTGCACGGATGCCTCCCGACCTGCTGAGTTCATCCAGCTTCTTGTACATAGTGAAAAAACTTTGTGGTTTGCCATTTTCTTATCTTATTTAAACCTACTGTGCTGACTGACAGACTTAGAGCTGCCAGGGATTGAATTCAGATCTATTGATCTACTTTGCTCAAAGTTGTGGCAGATCGGCATCAAAAAATTCCTGAGCTTTCCATGTTCTCTCTCCTGATTTTGATCATGCATGAGGAATAAAACAGTGAGAAAGTAGAAAAAAACTGTTTTATGCTGCAGCGTACAGGAATGCAGGAAGGAGACAGAGAGCCTAGAGATATGGTGTGAAGACAACGACCATTTGAAGCTTACCTCAGTAATGGAACATCACCGACCACCTCTTGCTTACTGTGGACTTGCTTCTGATTTTATCTTTATTTTGACCGGGGTCTTGTTCTTCCCTCTCTCCCATAAAAAGCATGCTTAATTCATTTCTGATTTATACTCTGCATGTTGTCTGTATTTACATGTCTGTGATGCTGCTGTAAACAAGGTTTTAACCGTGTCTGTACCTCACAACAATAAACTGTATTTGCCAATGTAAACAAAACAGAAGAGTGTTGACTTCAGGAAAGTGAAGTGCATTACACAAGCCTTTCTTTATTAATGGTGCTGGGGTAGAGATTGTTAAGAGGTTCAAGTTCCTAAGTGTAAATAATCTGTTTGGTGCTGCCAACTGAATGCTTTAGTCAAATGAAAGCACCAACACCTCTATTTCCTCAAAAGGCCAAGGAAATTTGAAATGATTCAGACAGGCAGGAGCTATGTGGCTCAATCAATTTCTTCTGAAATAGCTCCAAAGGCCCTAATTTAAAGCGGCTCAGCACCATCTCTCAAGGCCCATCAAAGACGAGAAAAGAGTACATGTTTGATCTTAGTCTGTTGGTTTTGTGAGATACAGAAAGTGAACGTGCAAGTACAGCGAACAATTGGGTAAGCATCCTCTTCTGATTCACACACCAAACTGTCTGCTCTTGGCCTTCTCCACTGGCATGGTGAGGCCAAATGCAAACAAAAGGAACAGCACCCTGGTTTCCATCTATGAGGTCTACAACCCAGCAGGATGAACATTGAGCTCTCTAATTTCAGACAACCTGCTCCTCCTCTGTCCCCTTCCCACTGCTCTGTCCAAGCTCTCTCACACATGCCTTTCTTTCCAACCTACCCATTTCTACCACCTACTGCATCTGCTCAGTATCTGCGCACACGTTCCACTGGATCCCTCCCCACTGTTCCCAAGTGCCCAATATACCTCTCTCATTTAGTTCCTCTTCACCTTCCTTCCTGCAGCCCTTTGTTGCTTCCCCATTATCTTTTAACTCCATCCTTCTCCCTCCATCTGACTCTATCTGCTGATACTGAGTTCATACTGATACTATTTGAGTCCTGACGAAGGGTCTCGGCCTGAAATGTCGACAGTGCTTCTCCCTATAGATGCTGCCTGGCCTGCTGCGTTCCACCAGCATTTTGTGTGTGTTGCTTGAATTTCCAGGATCTGCAGATTTCCTCGTGTTTGCTCCTTAAATATTTATTGGGTAGATCCTAAGAGGCTGTTTTCTGTAACTGGGGAAACTAGAACTAGGGGCCTGTCAATTATTAATTCACTTATTGTAGGAGTTTGTATGTTAATTTGTTAGATTTTTAAACAAGAAGGAAATCGGGATTTAGGAATCAGCTGTGATTGTCCTGATTATCAGAGGCAAGCTCAAGTAGTGTAAACCTGCTTCTGTTTTCAGTGATTTAAATCAACACCATCCTTTGCCTGCAGCACCTACATTCCCCGACTGAAGAAAACAGCAGCCCGCAGCAGAGTTTCCTCTCTTTCCACTTACATATTTGTACAAGAGTGTTCATGTTTACCCTTATCTTTCAATTACCAGTTACGCATTAGTTATAACTCATCGATTTTTTGATATGGGTGCAAGCTGCTTCTCCAAAGTAGCAGTGCAAAGCCGTGTCTGGAAGTTAGAGTTCATTACGTGTACTCAGAGCAGGCAGATAGATACTTTATTCATCCCAGAGGAAATTACAAGACTTGGTGTCACAGTAGCATTACAAGTGCACAGATATACAAATATTAGAAGAGAATTAAGAAAGAATAAAAAAAGTTACCTCAAACAGTCTTACAGAAGTTTCTTCATTGATATTTTAAGAAGCAACCACTACTTCTGGATTCACATACAGGCTAGAAAAGGTTATTCCCTTCTCTGAAATATATTGAGTTTTGTTTTTAATTACAATCTGATAGCTGTATGACCATTTTCAGATATTTTAAAACGTTTTCAAATTTGAAATTGAGTTGGTGAGATTTGAGTTCAGAATCGCATTGTTATGGATCTTGGCTTTGAATTACTAATGCACTAACACATACCCCTTAAGTTTCGCCTAATGCTGAGGTGCAGAGAAACAATGAAAGTCATACCTCCCACCTGAAGGAGAGTCCTGATATGTGTGTTGTTTCAGGAGGTATCATTCTATATAATCGCTTTCTATATGGGCTATTTTGCAGAGAGGGCAGGGAAAGAGCAGCGAGGTAAAGCAAATGGCACAATTGGGGTACAGGATAGATTACAGAATTGTTTAGTTGCTTCACCATTGATGTAAGAACACAAACTACAGATAGAAGAACAGGGAGGCATTTCTACAGCTGCTGACAAAATTCCAGGGTGGAATGTTTTTCTTGAATTCCAGACTCCAGGATATTACTAAGGCTTCCAAAACATATTGGTGAAGGATTGGTAGAGGAAGAGGAACCCAGAAGTAGTATAAGAAGTAAAAGCTTCCTATGTAAAATGTAAAGATAAATTGCAGGAAACAGTGAGCAGATAAAGCAGTATGTATGGAGTGAGACACTATTTCAGCATTTCAGACTGACTAACTACATATATCAATTGAAATATTTGGTTTTCACCTGGTTCCATGGAAAAATAGGAGAACAGTACAGCTGAATGCATAGATGGAAAGGAGCCTGAGTAGGAGGGGAGTAGGAATGTTTAAATACTGGATTGGTTCCACTTTATAAATGATGCATCAGGAGGGAACGTCACATAAGGTTATGACAGAAACCAAAAGAAGCTACAGAATGTTGTAAAATTAGTCAGCTCCATCTTGAGTACCAGCCTTTGTAGTATCTAAGACATCTTTGTGGAGCAGTACCTCAGGAAGGTGACATCCATTAGTAAGGACCTCCATTACCCACTGGGAAGGAGGTACAGAAGCCTGAAGGTACACACTCAATGATCCAGTAACAGCTTCTTCCCCACTGCCATCCAATTTCTAAATGAACTTTGAACCCATGAACAGTACCTCACTTTTTAAAATTATTTCTGTTTTTGTACTATTTTTGATCTATTCAGTGCACAAATATAGTAATTGATATATTTGGTTATTTTTTTTCTTTCTGTATTATCATGCATTGCATTGTACTGGAGCTGCTAATTTCACAGCTCATGTTGGTGATAATAAACCTGATTCTGAGAAATTGCTGGCTATAGACCTGAAACATTAACTTAATTTTTTTAATCTCACCAGAATGCTATATGACCTCCTGAGTATTTCTAGCACTTTTTCTTTATAATTCAATTTGTAGACACTTGGAATATTTTGCATTGCATTAACTAAGGCTAGTTGAGTCAAATTAGAAGATAAAAGAGAGGCAATCAGAGTGTTGGGAGTGTATTATACACATCTAGGGAAGTGACAGCTCATTGCAAAAAGAAATAGGTCAGTATTAGTGGGGATTTCAGTTACCCCAGTATTATCCAGAATACTATCAGTGTAGAAGCACAGACTTTCCAAGTGCGTAGACAGTATTCAGTAAGAATAGGGAACAGAGAGGGATAGAATAAGTGAAAGGGAATGCGATGAAATTAGCCAGTTGAAAGAGTAGTTGGAGGAATTGCAGAAGCTGCAAGGATAGTTGTCAGATTCTCACAGGTGTTAATTCTGGAGATGATGTTGTCCAGAGGGTTCTTCGGAAGTCAAGAATGAGGCAAAAATCTTATGTTTACAGCCATTTTATTAGATACTCGGCATAGTACAGGTCAGACAGGGTCATCCTGTCCCCCTAAGCAAGCAAGGAATAAAATAATGAAGGAATTTGAGTGCAAGCTTTATTTTCATATTGCAAACAATTCTGAACCAGTTTAGATAAGAATCGTGTGTGCGGATACTGACTGTGGCACACTTCAACTTTGTAGACAAAAAGTCTTCAGAACCAAATATGCTACAAGTTACTGGAAATTTACAGAAAAACAGATGATTATGCCAACATGTAAGCAAACCTAAAGAAAGTTAAAACTTCTTGGGAAAACACAATAAAAATCAGCAATCTGGACCCTAATCCAATACTGGCCACCAGAACGCTACAGGGTATTGGAAGATTGCTGAAGTTGTGCTAGCATTAAAAACATAGCAAGAGATCAACTAATCAGAGAACTTGTTCGTGTTATGGAGGGAATGTGTTTCTAGAAATCATGGTTTTCTATAGTGTGCAATTTCACAAAATTGACAAAATTTATTGTTTCTTTCCTATTACTTATTTAGTTATTTTTTCAGAAAAATTCTGCGTTTTTTTAAAATTCTGTATCTCAAGATGTTTGGTAATGATTTATGAATTCCAGCATGCCGAATTTCCATTATTCAAAAAAGTGTCTGAGATCATCTGGCGGGGGTATTTACAGACATTTTTAACCTTTACCTTCTCTGGCTATGATTCCCTCCTGCTTTAAGAAGACTATTATCATCATGGTACTCAGGCAAAACTTGATAATAAGAGTGCAGTTGATGTTTTGGGCCGAGACTCTTCAGCAGGCCGGTAACGTTGACTGCACTCTTTTCCATAGATGCTGCCTGGCCTGCTGAGTTCCTCCAGCAGTCTGTGTGTGTTGCTTGGATTTCCAGCATCTGCAGCTTTTCTTTTGTTTGTTGATGGCATACTTTCAGCTTTCCAGCTCCGGACTTCAGCTTTCCAGGCAACCTCGATGCTCTTCAATTTGCCTACCACCCAAAAAAATCTATGGCAGACATAATCCCTCTGGCCCCTACGCACATCACTGGAGCTTATGGACAGTAAAGACTTCTATGCTAGACTATCGAGCAGCGCAGTAGCATAGCAACCTTACTGCATCAGCAATCATCGATCGTGGTTTGAATCCCATCACTGTAAAGAGTTTGTACACTCTCCTTGTAACCATGTGCTTCCTCTGGGTGCTCTGGCTTCCTCCCACATTCCAAAGATACAAGGGCTAGCACTAGTAGATTGTGGACACGCTACGTTGGTGCCGGAAGTGTGGTGACACTTGTGGACTGCACCTAGCACAACCCTTGCTGAGCTGATTTGATGCAAATGATACCTTTCACTTTATGTTTAGATGCACACGTGACAAATAAAGCCAAACTTTATTTAACTTTTTATCTTTATTGTTTATTCCTACAATTTTGCCTTCCTTACTATTACTCCAAACAAAGTCATCACCCAACTCCAGACGCTGGGAGTCAAGACCTCCCTCTGCAACTGAATCGACAGACCGCAATCGTTAAGGACCAGCAACACCTCTGCTACTGCTATTCTCAACACTGATGCTCCACAAGGTAGCATCCTCAGCATCTACGCTACTCCTTGTACACTCACCTCCTGGCCAGATTCTGGCCTAACTCCATCTACAAGTATTCTTATGATACCACTGTAGTGGGCCACAACTCAAATAATGATGAACTGGAGTACAGTAATGAGAACGAGGTTAGGGACAGGGTGTCATGGCAACAACGTTTCCCTGCAGTTTCAACACAAAGCAAAAGCCTTCAGAATGAGGAGGTGGTGCACATGCTCCTGTCTACATCGATGATGTTGAGGTTGAGAAGACCGACACTTTCAAGTTTTCAGGTGTACACCAACAATAGTCGGACCTGATCCAATCACATTAACGTCATGGGCAAGAATGCTCACCTTCCTCGGAGGCTAAAGGAACTTGACATAATCCCGTCGACTCTTACCAATTTTTATCAAAAGCAATCTGTCTGGATGCAAAACGGTTTGTAGCTGCTCTGCATATGGCAGTAAGAAACTGCAGAGAGTTGTAGAAACAATTCAACACATCACAAAAATTAGCATTGCCACCACGGACTCTGTCTATACTTCTCTCCATCTCAGTGAAGCAGCCGGTTTAATTAAAGATTCCACCCCGCCTGGACATTCTCTCATGAGACAGAAGATGGAAAGGCCTGAAAGCATGTCCCTGCAGTCTGAAGGGCAGTTCCTATCCCACCTTTATCATACTCTCGAGCAGACCTCTGCTACGATAAGATGGACTCTTGGCCTCACAACGTAACGCGTTATGATCTTGCACTTCATCTGCACTGCAGTTTTTTGTTAGCTTTCTCACTTTGTTTTAGATTGTTATTGTTTTACCTTATTCTAGCTCAGTGCACTGCATAATGGTTTGATCTATATAAACGGTAGGCAAGACAAGCTTTTCACTGCATCTTGGTTCCGGAAGTCCTACAAAAAGCAGTGGTACAGCCCAGTCTATCGTGGGTAAAGTCCTCCCCCCACCATTGAGCGCACCTATGTGGAGTGCTGGCACAGGAATGCAGCACCCATCATCAGGGACCCCCACCACTCAAGTCATGCCCTTTTCTTGCTGCTGCCATCAGGAAGAAGGTATGGAAGTCTTGGGACTCACACCACCAGGTTCAGAAACGGTTTTTACCCCTTAGCCATCAGGCTCTTGAACCAAAGGGGATAACATCAGTCAACTTCACTTGCCCTATCACTGAACCGTTCCTACAACCTGTGGACTCACTTTCAAGGACTCTTCATCTCATGTTCTTGATATTTATTGCTTATTAATTAATTCAATTATTTTGCATTTCACCAGTTTGTTGTCTTTTAACATTGGTTGTTTGTCCTGTTAGGTGCAGTCTTTCATTGATTCAATAATGTGAATAATAGGTGACATATATGACTTTGAAAATAAATTTACTTTGAACTTTAAACTTTTGAACATGTGACAATATAATAATAATAATAATAATAATAATAATAATCCAAATCCAAACTGCTGTACATGGGGTACACTGTAATTACAGATGAGTTAATTTATGAGGTAATGTCAGGATTGGAAAATTGTAGCTATGAGGAGCAATGTTGAAACTTGAAGTGCTTTTTATCAGCATAGAAGACGGAAGAGATTTAATTAAGGTGTTTCCATTGATATACAGTAATTTAAAACTGAGTTAGAAGGGAATTAAGGAAAATTTCTTTTTCACCCAGAGGATAATAGGCATTTGCAACTAATGGCCAGAAAGGATGGTAGTGGCACAAAAACTCATTTCAAAAGTGCTTGTCATTGTACTTGGAGAGACATGATCTGTAAAACTATGAACCTAGGGCTGGAAAATCGATTAGGTTGGGTATCTTTTAATTGACTGGCACTGACATAATGGGACAAATAGCCTCCTTCTGTTTCATAATTCTCTTGGAATTAGAATCACTATTGTAGTGTTTGACTACTTGACCTTCCCTGACCTTCAGTCTCAGCACCATTTCTTGTTTTTCTTAATTAGATAACTAGTCTATACTCTCATAACTTTCTGAAATAAGAATATTGCTACACGTCGACAATATCTTAGTTCATTGTCCTCAAAGAATAGGACACTGTTACATCCTTACATTCTTATGGTTTGTACCTAGCTGGTAGTCACAGATTGCCAACAATTAAATATGACCAGATTTGTGAAATCAACAGATCAAATTAAATTATTTATGATCTGGATTGTCAAATGATGGATAATTATTCTTTGGCTGATACAGTCAAGGGAAAAGGAATGACCAAATGTTGATTTTGGAATTAAAAGCTCCAGTGATCTAGACTATGGCCAAGTCTAGATCTTCTGTTCCATTATAGATTTCATCATTTGTCTTATGCCAAGGATGTTCAGGGGAACTGCCTTAAGTTCCGTTTCAACTGGAGCTTCAATCCCACGCATTTATTTTTCCAGAACAATTCTTCTCTAGATGAGTTTACCACAATGTTCATATATCTTAAAGCATTAGTAATCTAATCCACAACAATCTACTATAGGCTGCTGTCATTTTGAATGCAGTCCAACTGCTTGAAACAAAGTACTGCATGCAAAACTCTTCAGATGGAGTTTATGGTCCAGTTTCAAGTTTTTAGTTACAAAATGCCTAATTTAACTGCAATTTGTTATGATTATAAGACTAGTTAAAAAAAGGAATTTCCCTTTTCCTGGCTGAACAAGGACAGCCAGTTCTTCCAATGCTGCTGACTATTCTTTCTCCAAATATTGGGTTCCGTGTGAAAAATTAGTTAAAAGAATAATGATGTGAATATATTCTTTGCAAATTTTTGGATGTTAATATCTGAAACTGATACACAAGACTGGAACTCAAATTGAGTAACAAAATCTTAAACTGAATAAAGTGCAGTATAACACATACAAAATGCTGGGGCAACTCGGCAGGTCAGTCAGTATCTGTGGAAAGAAATAAACAGCCAACATTTCGGGCTGACACTCTTCATCAGGACTGGAAAGGAAAGGCATAAAAAGCCAGAATAAGAAAGTGGGAGGAGGGGAAGGAGTACAAGGAAATTGCATGAAATGAACTACAGCATGCAAAACTCTTCAGACAGACAGACATATTTTATTCCTGTTTGTTCCTCCGCAAAAACCAAAAATGTTGGAAACACTCAGCAGGTCAAGCAGCATCTGCGGAAAGAGAAGGAGGATTAATGTTTCAAGGTGAAGACGGTCACAATTCCGTAAAGATAATTGGTTCTCCTTCGTCGGACGCTGTCACCACTGTCAGCACTGCTGCAGACGTACACACTCTCGTAGGAATTGAAGGAAGACGGCAATCACGCATGTGAGGATGCGCATATTCCATCCAATATTACATCCTGTGGAATTTTATATTCCACCCTTATACTCAGTCTGAACAACCTCCAACCTGGTTGCATGAATATAGATGTTTCCTTCTGGTGAACAAATCCCCCCCCCCACCCTTCCTTTATTCCTCACTTTGACATTTTACCTTTTCTCCCATCTACTGCTTTCCCCAGGTTCCCTCTTCTCCCTCACACTCCTCTCCAATCAGATTCCTTCTTCTCCAGCCCTTTACCTTTCCCAACCACCTGGCTTCATCTGTCACCTTACAGCTAGCCTCTTTCCCCTCACCCACCTTTCTATTCAGACATCTTCCCCTTACTTCTCAGTCATTAAAATATGTCTTGACCCAAAACATTGACTATCTATTCATTTCCATTGACGCTGCCTGACCTGCTAAGTTCCTCCAGCATTTTGTTTGTGTTGTTTTGGATTTCCAGCATCTGCAGACTTTAAAGAGCAAACACGAGGAAATCTGCAGATGCTGGAAATTCAAACAACAACACACACAAAATGCTGGTGGAACACAGCAGGCCAGGCAGGATCTATAGGGAGAAGCGTTGTTGACATTTTGGGCCGAGACCCTTCGTCAGGACTGCAGACTTTCTCGTGTTTATGTTCCAACCAATTATGGATTCTTCGTAATTGTATTTAACTTTCTTCCATTTCCTTCAGCCTTGTCAAGTCTTATTGAAACACAGCGATGACAATGCTCCCTGCAACACACACAAAATGCTGGAGGAACTCACCAGACCAGTCAGTATCTATGGAAACGCTGAGTTCCTCCAGCATTTTGTGTGTGATGCTTGGTTTTCCAGTATCTGCAGATTTTCTCTTGACAATGCTCCCTGCTTACCTTAATCCACATCCTGGGAAAGAAGATTAGTGATTTAGAGAGACACTTAAAAGAATGGTATTAATTTAGGTCTTGGTTACTGCTTTTGAGCCACAGAGACAGCGTCAGGTTTTAGTTAGTGACCCTGATGGACTAGCATTTATTTTCCTTTAATCTGAACAATTCTTATTGAAGCTCAGTGGACTGTTTATTCCATGTCTGACTTTCACCCTTTCTCTTGGGCCATCACTGATCTCCTGTCAGTAAGGCTTGACCATCAAAGTGGACCCAGCAGAAAGAGAACAGCTGAAATCGGCCCCGAATCGGGTTGGTCAGGTGGACGAGAAGTTAGTCAGTGGAGGGTAGGTTGGCAGAAATGCTTCTCACAGTATGACAACTACTGTCAGAGCGACAAGTCCAATCCAAGCTGGAAGAACAAATGTCATCAATTCAAACGATGTTCAGCAACTCACGACACGACAGCCAGAATCAGGAGGTAGCTATTATGGTTCTGACTGCTGCTACTCGGACAGCCCACTTCCAACACCAGCACCTTCCCCATCCTTCTTCATTACAGTCTCATCAGCCTCAGCAACTAATGCCCTGATTCCCTTGGCTGCTTCCTTAACTAAGGATTCCTCCACCAGGCAAATACTCCAGTGAAGTTAATGGCTGCGGAAACTTTATTACCCAGTGTGAGCTGATTTTCCAAAAGCCCATCCAGGTGGGTTCAAAGAGGATTTGTGTAAACTGAATTGCATGGTACATCTCGTAGACGGCCCCCCACTCAACTTGTTCAAGACCCAAGGAGAACAAGGTTTTCCCGCAGTCCAATCTTCCCAGAAATTTGTAGTTGTGTTCAGGAGAGCATTTGAGCTTCCAGGATGAGACCAGGAGGCTGCCCCGACTGCTGGACCTGTGCCGAGGGAGAAGGGCAGTGAGAGCCTTGCAGTCAAGATGGTGTGGAATGAAAGATCTCTCATCACTGGGTGGGTTGAACGCAGAGGTTCAGCATGAAATGGCAGCTCATGATGAATAGGGCAGCCTGGATGACCCGATAAGACCAGCCAAGCTCTTTGAATAGAAAACCGAGCAGTTGAGTGACGCAGAGGGAGTCACTCTACTACCCCCACCTACTACTCCTCAGATCACTGCTGGTCTTCACCCCCGCTCTCATCACCCAGTGAGTCCATCAGGTGGGGTGGGCCTGCACCTATCTCAGGGGAATGACATCGGCACAGAAAGCACGGTTCTGCCTCTATTGTGGCTCCACTGGACACTTCAAGGCATTATTCCCCAAGCACCCAGGAGCCTGTCAGTAAGAAGAGGAATTCTGACTGGTTGATTCTCCCGGCAAGCATCTTTGCTTAATTGAGTAGTGCTCCCAGCTCCCTGGCTGGTGGTTGAGGTCCCAGACTCACGAACCTCTGGCATTTATTGATTCCCGAGCATCTGAGAACCTCATGGGTGTCTCTCAGGTTCAAAGACAGGGAGCTCCCACTCAACAACTGAGAGAGAATATTAATATCTAGGATGCAGACAGCTGGTCTCTGGCTACTTTTCCACAGTGCCCTGGCAACTTGTGTTAGAAAGCAACCATAGGGAACAGTCCTCCTTCTGTCTTGTTGATTCATCTGAATTGCTGCTGGTGCTCGGCCTTGCCTGGCTCTCAAGATACAGCTCACGGACTGATTGGTCCCTAAAGTGGGAGCCAGCATGTGCATCTACCTGTCTTGGTTCTGCTCAAGCCCCTGTCAGCCTCCTGAGCCAGCTGCTAGTGAGGATCTGTTTGCTGTTCCAGCTGAATATGTTGACCTTTTCGAGATCTTCAGTAAGAAGTAGTCCACCTCCCTGCCTACACACCAGCCACACAGCTGCATCCTAGACCTCCTACGGGGTACTAGTCCTCATTGGGGCTGACTCTTTTCCCTTTCTCATCCTGAAATAATGGTCATGGAAGAATACTTCAAAGAGGCATCGGCCTCAGGATTAATCCATCCATCTACCTCACTAGCAGGGGTGGGTTTCTTTTTTGTGAACAAGAAGGGTGGAAAACTCTGTCCCTGCAATGATTATCAGCCCTTCAACATCACAGTGAAGAACTGTTATCCTCTTCCCCTAGTTGCCTCTGCATTTGAGGCAATTTGAGGCAATGCCTCTGCATTCTCTGCTGAGAAGTGTGAGGTTCTACATTTTGGCAGGAATAATCCAAATAGAACATACAGGGTAAATGGTAGGGCATTGAGGAATGCAGAGGAACAGAGAGATCTAGGAATAACAGTGCATTGTTCCCTGAAGGTAAAGTCTCATGTAGATAGGGTGGTGAAGAAGGCTTTTGGAACGCTGACCTTTATAAATCAAAGCATTGAGTACAGAAATTGGGATGTAATGTTAAAATTGTACAAGGCATTGGTAAGGCCAAATTTGGAATATTGTGTACAGTTCTGGTCACTGAATTATAGGAAAGATATCAATAAATTAGAGAGAGTGCAGAGACGATTTACTAGGATGTTACCTGGGTTTCAGCACTTAAGTTACAGAGAAAGGTTGAACAAGTTAGGTCTCTATTCATTGGAGCGTAGAAGGTTGAGGGGGGATTTGATCGAGGTATTTAAAATTTTGAGAGGGATAGATAGAGTTGACGTGAATAGGCTGTTTCCATTGAGAGTAGGGGAGATTCAAACGAGAGGACATGATTTGAGAGTTAGGGGGCAGAAGTTTAAGGGAAACACGAGGGGGTATTTCTTTACTCAAAGAGTGATAGCTGTGTGGAATGAGCTTCCTGTAGAAGGAGTAGAGGCCAGTTCAGTTGTGTCATTTAAGGTAAAATTGGATAGGTATATGGACAGGAAAGGAGTGGAGGGTTATGGGCTGAGTGCGGGTAGGTGGGACTAGGTAAGATTAAGAGTTCGGCATGGACTAGGAGGGACCTGTTTCCGTGCTGTGATTGTTATATGGTTATTTGAATATCTCCAAGGAGCAACCATATTCTGTAAGATAGATCTAGGCAATTCTGACAACCTGATTTGCATCGAGAAGGAAAACAGCATTCAACACTCCCACTGGCCGCTATGAGTTCCTCGTGATGCCTGGCCTGGCCAAGGCCCCTGCTATATTTCAGGTCTTGGTCAACATGTTGAATCAGTTGGATGCATCCCTGTGCTTTTCTTTCCCGTTGCTTGACTCCTGCACCGTGTAACTATAATTTGAGAACCAAGAACCTCTGGCTGTCAAGGAGGCCCATGGTGACACTGGCTGGTACGGACAGATCACAAAAATCTCTCCTGCATTCATGATACAAAGAGACTCAACTCCCATCAAGCCATTGGGCTCTCTTCTTCATCCAGTTTAATTTCACCCTCACCTACTGTCTCGGAATACCAAGGCCCATGCTTGCTCCTGTCTCTGCAGACAATGCCAACCCAGAGCCCATCCTTCCCCGCACATGCATTGTTTCCCCAGTGATTTGGGGAATAGAAACAGAGGTGAAGGCTGCACAACAGTCAGATCCAGGCCCAGGAAGGAGATCTCCCAACTGGCTGTTTGTCCCTACCATTGTGTGCCTCAGAGAATTGGAGTGGGTTACTCTTCTCATCTGGTTGGACCCTGGAATTTATAAATAGATGATTTTGGTGGCAGTCTATGTCTCAAGATGTCCACAACTTCATGCCAAGAACAAGATGTTACATTAGTGCTGATCTGCTGTGCCTCACTGCCTCTGGTCCTACCTCTTGGTGGATTTCATTCCTGGTGTGCCTCAGTCAGAAGGGAACACCACCATTCTGGTAGTTCTCTAAAGCGCCCCACTCCATTGCCTTTCCCAAGCTCCAGTCAGCTTGTGAGATTGCTACTGTCATGATTCAGCATAAATTCAGGCTGCATGGCTTCTTTCAGGACATAGTGTCTGATCGAGGGCCACAGTTCATGAACCATTTTTGGAAGTCTTTCTGTTCTCTTTGGGGAGACACCCCCAATTTAATGACCAGACTGAGAGAGTGAATCAGGAGCTGGAGACAACCCTGTGTTGCCTTGTCTCTTCCAACCCTACTGACTGGAACTCCCAGTTGGCTTGGGCAGAGATTGCCCACTTAACCTTCTGTCGTCCTCTGGCATGATCCCCTTTGAGGGGAGAAAGTCTGGCTGGCGTGTGGAGATCTTCCACTGAGCTGCACTTACTATTAATCATGAAAACTCACCCAGTGTTCCATGTTTCCCAGCTCAAACTGGTGACTTCACCTTATCTTGCTCCCTTCGCCCCCCACCTCCTTCTCCCCACTTGGTGGATGGGTCCCTGGTCTATTCTGTGCAGCACATCCTGGCATCTCGTCGGGTCTGGGGAGGGGTATGGCCCAGAGGAAAGTTCTTGGGTTAAAGCTCGACACATCCTGGACAAACCTCTCATCCGGGACTTCCAGCAGGCACAGGCTTCTGGGAGTTGCAACTACAGCAGGGGGTCCCTGTCACAACTGCAGACACTGCTGCAGAACTTGGTCACTCTTGCATGTGGGCAGCTGAAAGAAGATGGCACCCACGCACGCGAGAATGCAGACACTCCAGCCAATAAGGATTTCTTTGTAATTGTATTTAACTCTCTTCCTTTTGCTTCAGTCTAGTCAAGTCTTGATCAAAGCACAGCAATGACAGCACTCTGTGCTGACCTTACTCCATGGTCTAGGAAAGAAAATTAGTGATTTAGGGAGAAAAGGTTAAAAGAGCAGTATTCATGTAGTATCACAAACAAGAGAAAATCCGCAGATGCTGGAAATCCGAGCAACACACACGAAATGCTGGAGGAACTCAGCAGATCAGGCAGCATCAATGGGAGAGAGCAAACAGGTGACTTTTTGGGCCAAGACCCTTCACTAGGGGCCACAGAGATTGCGTTAGTTTTTAATTCATTTGAAAGATTTTAGTTAGTGACCCTGTTGACCTAGTGTTTATTATTTTCCTTTATTCTGAACAGTTCTTATTAAAACTCGGTGAACTGTTCGTTCCGTGCCAATGTCTCTCCCTCTGCACTTGGGCCATTACTAAACTCCTGTCAGATGAATGCCTGTTTTGCCTGTTTCCATCATTTTCTGTTGTTATTTCAGATTACTAGTATCTACAGTTTTTAAAAAAATTTCCTTCTTTCTCCTCTGAGTCAATTGGTTGGTGGTTATTTCTCATTTATTTCTCATTCCAGGGATGTAGTCCCCAGAGTCTTGTGTCACACAAATTTCTGAACTATTAAATCTAGATGCTCTGTACTTTTCATGTCATAAGGCCAACGACTCACGTGAATTATTCTTAATGTGACTGGCCAATATTTAGTCCTCAGTGAATATTTGCATTGGTTCTGTAGGAATATGAAATAAATTTTATTCTGAACTGCACTTCACCAGGTTGTCAGAGTAAAACTTATGAGACTGGTTCCAGAACAGTAGAAACCACTTTGTAAAACACAGTAAGTGATCCTGCAATGTTATACTCTTTCTATACAACTCATAAATTACTGCTGACATTTGTATGTATTTGCAGGGAACTGTGTTGTGAAATGCTGACCACACCAATAGCATTACTGTTAGTCACAGCAACCTCAGCAGACCCCATTAGGAAACATCCGCTGTCGTTGGGGGTCATAACCTATGGTTGTGCATTCCTATTTCTTTGCTGCAGTGGCAAACTAATCAAATATTTGCACACAACTGAATATTCATCAGCAACTTACTTTGAGGTGAGAATCTCTGTTCCTTCCTGAATCAACGAAGCCAGTTGCGCAGAATATATAGTCTCTAAATTATGGGTCATTCCATGTGGCAGGGTTGAGCATTTTGGATAATATAAATGAAATGCAGAGACATAAGGGTTGATTTAGAAAAGCTGAACCAATACGAGAAACATTATTATTGCATTCCTTCGGCTGATATCGTGACAAAGGATTTAATTCCAAACTAATTATTACTGAATAGTCTAATCACAAACACGAGAAAATTTTCTGTAAACCCAGACAATGTACACAAAGGCCAGGCAGCATCTATGGAGTAAACAGTCAATGTTTTGAGCTGAGGCCCTTCATCAGGACTGGAGAAAAAGGATAAGAAATCAGAGTAAGAAGTTTGGGGGAAGGGAAAAAGAAATACAAGGTAGTAGGTGATAGGTGAAACCAGGGAAGGGGGAGGGGTGAAGTAAAGAGCTGGGAAGTTGATTGGTGAAAGAAGTACATGACTGAAAGAGAGGAAATCTGATTGGAGAGGACACAAGGCCATGGAAGAAGGAACAAGGGGAGGAACACTAAGGGGCGGTGATTAGCAGGTAAGGAGATAAGGTGAGAGAAGGAATTGGGAATGGGGAATGGTGAAGGGGGAGCGACCATTACTGGAAGTTTGTGAAATCGATGTTCATGCCATCAGGTTGGAGGCTACACAGACGGAATATAAGGTGTTGCTCCTCCAACCTGAGAGTGGCCTCATCGTGGCAGAAGAGGAGGCCATGGACTGACATGTCAAAATAGGAGTGGGAAGTGGAATTAAAATGGGTGGCCACTAGGAGATCCCACTTTTCCTGGCAGATGGATCATAGGTGCTTGCCAAAGCCATCTCCCAATTTACATTGCATCTCACCACTATACAGGAGGCCACACTGAGAGCCCTGGATATGGTAGATGACCCCAGCAGGTGAAATGTCGCCTCACTTTGAAGGACTGTTTTCAGCCCTGAATGGTACTGAGGGAGGAGGTGTAGTGGCAGGTTAGCACTTGTTCTGCTTGCAAGGATAAATAGCGGGTGGGACGAATTGGCAAGGGAGTCACGTAGGGAGTGATCCTTGTGGAAAGCAGAAGGTGGGGGAGAGGAAGATGTGCTTGGTTGTGGAATCCCATTGGAGATGGTGGAAGTTATGGAGAATTATGTGCTGGACATGGAGGCTGGTGGGGTGGTGAGAGGATGGAATGAGGGCAGACATGTGCGAAGTGGAAGAGATGTGGGTGAGGGCAGCATTAACCGTGGATGAAATGAAGCCAGAGCCCCAAACAGTCCGTCCAGTTGAGGCAACATTTCACCTGTGAGTCTGTTGGGGTCATCAGGCAGCATGTATATGTCACAATTTACATACCTGAAGTAACATCCTGAGATTTTTTTCCAGAATTTTATTCCTGAATCAAATTTTCATTGGAAGATTCAATAAACTTTAGCAGGATCATAATGAATAACACTAAATACAAAAAAAAACCTTCCATAATCATACAATCAGTAACCACTTTATTAGATACCTCTTGTATCTAAAAGTGGTCACTGAGTGTCTGTTCGTGGTCTTCCTCTGCCCATCCACTTCAAGGTTCAAAATGAGGTGCATTCAGAGATGCTCTTCTGCACACCGCTGTTGTAACGTGTGGTTATTTATTAAAACAAGGGTTCAAAATCACCCTACAAGGGGGTGGCTAAGAATGGTCTTGTGAGAATTTGCCCATGTCTCATAAATGTCTCCTAGGTAAGTAAAAAGTAGATTTTAGGTATACTACATATAATTGTGTTTTATAAAATTAGAAAAAGAAGGAATATTACGTAAACCACATTTTCTTCAGCTGCTGGTTGTTTACATGATTCCTGCTTTTTTTTTCCCAAGTATGATTCACATTCTATAGTTTACCCTAACAATTCTTCTGAAGTATTTGTGTATGTTTCTGAGAACAGTGATGGCGTAACTTGAGGGCTTTAGAGCACTGGATCAGTGTGACACTGTTCTTAGTTCAGCGGAATCTGAATTCAAATTAGGATTAACCTAGAAAACAGGAAAAATATTGTCCATGATAATGCACAATTAACAGTAGTTGGATTTATAACCACATATCATATCTAAACACATACTGACATAAAAGTATATTAAAATGTGAAGAATAGACATTACGCTTGGAGCTCATACTTGGTTCATGGTCAACTGTGAACATTATTGTGTATGAAAGTATGCTTCATTCAGTTTTCTTATGTACAAACTTCCTATTTTAACTCTTGTGCCTTTGTGCCCTGAGAGGAAATGCATCAGAAAATTATTCAGAGCACAAAGAGTTGTCTCTAAATCTCATCATTGTAACCTGAAGTATACCGGTACTTTAGAAATGACAGGCAATAATTATATTGAGTTAATATATCTGGATGTGAGTTGTGATGTTACTTCAATGCAATGTAATGTAGAACATAAAACAGTTCAACATAGTACAGGCCCTTTAGCTTGTGATGTTGCATGACCCTTTAACCTGCTCCAAGATCCATCTACCAACCCCTCCCACATAACCCTCCATTTTCTTTTCATCTAAGTGCATACCAAAGAGTTTCTTGAAGGTCCCTAATGTATCTGCCCCTACCACTACCCTCAGCCGTGCATTCCAAGCATTTAGCACTCTCTGTGTAAAAATCTACCTCTGATATCCACCCTGTACTTTCCTCCAATCACCTTAAAAATATGCCCTCTCGTATTACCCATTGGCACCAAGGGGGAAAAAAAGTGCTGGCTGTGCTCTTTGTGTATGCATCTTATCATCTTATATGCCTCTATCAAGTCAATACCACTCATCCTCCTTCGCTCCAAGGAAAAAAGCCCTAGGTCGCTCAACCTTACCTCATAATCCAGGCAGCATTGTGGTAAGTATCCTCTGCCCACTCCTGATAACTTCCATATTCTTCCAATAATGAAGTGACCAGAACTGAACATAATACTCCATGTATGGTCTAACCAGAGTTTTACAGGGCTGCGACATTATGTCATGGCTTTTGGATTCAGTTCTCTAACAAAGGAAGGCTAACACACCATATGCCTTCTTAACTATGCTGTCAACTTGCGTGACAATTTTGGGGGGGATCTATGAATGTAGACCTCAAAAAATTCTGTTTCTGCTAACATTGACCTTGTATTCAAATTCTGCTTTCCAGAGTTTTTGCTCTAATGCCAAGGGTTATTCCCACACCCTTCCTTGAACAAGGAACAACATTTGTGACTCTCCAATCTTCCTGTACTGCTCCTGTGGTCAGTGAGGTTGCAAAGATCATCGCCAAAGAGGCATAGTGCTTCCCTTAGGAACTTAGGGTATATCCTGCCTGGCGCAGGGGACATCCATCCCAATGCTTTTCAAAAGTTCCAAGACATCCGCTTTCTTAACCTTGACGTGTTCCAACACATTAGCCTGTTCTACACTGACCTCATATTTGTCAAAGTTCCTGGAGGCAAAGGCAACTACTGAGGTAGGATATTTTGTTTTACAGGCAAGTCTTGCTGAGAATGTGGTCAAAAAGCCAGAGAGAAGGGGAAACCACAGAGGCAGAGACAGAGAGCCTCCCAGTACTCCTGCCAGCAAAGAGAGGCAAAAAAACTTATAAAAATTTGACATATCTCGAAGAGTGGGCTACTTGCAGTTACTTGCAGTGGGCTAGTAATTCAACGCAGGACTGAGATGGTGTGAAATGAAGGTTTGTGTAATATGTTTTGTTGTGCTAAAAGAGCTTTAGGACTTTGAAAGAGCACTTGCTGGCTGGATGAACGACTCTGTGGCAAGTTATACTGACTCTAATTTAGTGAGCATGTTCATACACAAACAATGAACATTTGCCAGAAATATGTGAAACAGGGAAATCATGGCATGGATTAATGCACTGTGTCAGCTTGACAGAAGTCTTCCATTTTGACGTGGAGTGATCTGGCTAATTCAGTCTCTTAAGGGCATGTGACTGAACATGTGTTTTCACCAGTGTTACTTAACATAGCAAGATACAGGTAGATATGGCTTCAATTACAACATTTAAGAGAAGTTTGGATATGTGGATAGCAGGAGTATAGAGGGCTATGGTCCATGTGCAGGTTGATGGGTCTAGACAGAGTAATAGATAAGATGGACTGTAAGTCCTGTTTCTGTGCCATAGTGTTCTAGACTATGACTCGATAATAATTGTTTAGTTCCTGGCTGATATCTTTTGATTGTTGCAATTATTGTACAGTAGTTAAGTGTTTTTTCTGGAAGGGTTATATTTTCCGGAAAGCTATTTTTTAACCAGATTTTTAACATCTCAGATTGGTTATGCACAACAGTGAATGTTCCTGTAGGAGTATGAACAGGAAAATGAGGAAGAGGAACATAGAGAAGAAATTGCAAGCAAAGGAAGTTAGAGGGAAAAAATTTCCTTGAAATTTCAATCAGCATTTGTATACCGGAACTGTCAATATAATAGAACCCAACTGGAACGGTCTGGTGTATCCCGGGGTAGGGGAGCAGGACGAGGACTGAACTGTGAATGGCTACCAAAGTTTTATACACCCAGCTTGTTCCAGGCTGGAGATGGAGCTACTCTCTCTGCACCCATGACTATGTGGCTAGGTATAGCTCAAATGCCATCTATACTTTTGTTGATGATACAAACATTGTTGGCATTATGTCGGATGTTGTCGAGAGGGTGTACAGGAGTGAGATATACAAGCTAGTTGAGTGGTGTCACAGCAACAATGTGTTCTCAGCATCAGTAAGACCAAAGAACTGATCGTGGACTTCAGAAAGTGTAGGACAAGGGAACACAAACCAATCCTCATAGAGGGATCAGAAGTGGAGAGAGTGAGGGATTTCAAGTTCATGGGTGTCAATATCTCTGAGGGTCTAACCTGGTCCCAATATATCAATGCAGCTGTAAAGAAGGCAAGACAGCGGCTATATTTATATTGCTGTGTTAGGAGTTTGAGGAGATTTAGGTTATCACCTAAAACACTAGAAAACCTCTATAGATGTACCATGGAGAGCATTCTGCCTGGCTCCATCACTGTCTAGTATGGGAGCTGGGTGCTACTGCACAGGATCGAAGTCAACTGCAGAGAGTGGTAAAATTAGTCAGCTCTATCATAGGTACCAGCCTCTGTAGTATCCAAGAAATCTTCAAGGAGTTGTGCCTCAGAAAGATGGCATCCATCATTAAGGACCCCATCACCCAGGACATGCCCTTTTCTCATTGTTATCATCAGGAAGTAGGTACAGAAGTCTGAAGGCACATACTCATTGATTCAGGAACAGCTTCTTCCCCTCTGCTGCCATTTGATTCCTAAATGGACATTGAACCAGTGAGCAGTACCTCACAACTTTTTATTCCCATTTTTTGCACTGCTTGTTTAATTTAACTATTATACTTTAATTATAGGTTAATATAATTTAATACACACACACACACACACACACACAGAGTGTAATTTAGCCTTTTTTCTATATTTATGGTGTATTGCATTGTACTGCTGTCAAAGAGTTAATAAATTTCTCGACGTATGCCGGTGATATTAAATCTGATTCTGATTCTGATATGTTAGCAACATCTGAAACTTTGGAACCAATACGATCCCTATCTTCAAAATGAGCTGACAGCATTTCAGCTTCTTTGTTGGGGAGCAATAGGCGGAAATGACACATGGTTTTGACAGGGTACAAGTTTCATCATGGCACAGGGATTACTGGCGGTGTGCCTATCAGCTTACATGCATGTCTATCTGGCACTGTAATCTCATAGCCTGACATCTTCCTTATTCTACCATTACAGTCAATCCTGGAGTTTATCCCTGCTTCAATGAAGTGTGCAGAAGGCCATACTAGAAATAGCTCCTGATTTAGTTAAAGGTGGTGAAGCTATAGTACGTGACTATAGACTCATCAGCAAAAACAGCAATTCAATAGAGCAGCTAAGCTATTACCCAACTAACATATCCAAGTAGAGGCCTGCAGTCCCATCACATCTAGTCATGAAAAGTAGTGGACAATGAAACAGCTACCAGGAGGAGGACACATCAAGAAATCTGCATCCTCATTGAGGCGGGACTCAGCATGTGAGTGCTAAAGACGAGACTCATGCTCACTGTGTTTATTTAGAAAAGGACATGGACTAGATCATGGCTTGAGTACTCGAGACTGGATCTTCAGAACTAGTTAATCTCCCACCCAAGCTGCTGCCACACTGTTTCAATATTGGAACAATTTGCAAAAGTTCCTAACGTTACGTTCACAAAAAGGTAGGGCAAGTTCAATCTGGCTCACTACTTACAGTCATCAGCAAAGTAATTGAAAATGCTACCTAGTTACAATCCATAACCACCACTGAGCTCCTAACCTCTTGACAGGCAAGATCTAAATGTGGACCATAGGGCTGAAATCCAGAGAGTGATGGTCCTTGATATTAAGGGGTTAGCCATTTGCAATATTCATCTTCTGCTGATGAAACTACCCACTGCAGTCAGCATCAGCTTGTTGCAATCATGCAAGGAGCAAGTGCTTCAAAGTGTATGTTCCACTTACTTTTCAATCAATGGGCAGGGATTTTCTTAAAGCTTTGCAAACTCAGTACCATATTTCCATGAATGTTGAATATAGTCCCCGGGTGTCTTATTTACTGATGGCATTTTTATTTCCCCCACAAGTGTCTTACTTGACTTGTTTGGTGTTTCCTGAATTTTCTTTTACTTCTGATATCCAGTATCCGAGGAATTCTGTTTTTTTTTGATCAGTCTGAAGGAAGATCTCTCAGGTTTGTTTAAAGTGCAAGGCACTCTCAGATGGATGTAAGTAATCCCATGACTCTATGTATAGAACAAGGGATTTTTTCCTGAGTGTTGGCCAATATTTATCCCTCTGTCAACACTGTAAAATAAATCAGCTACCCTTTTTTCCTACTGTTGTAAATAGGTACTTTTTAATTACCACATTTTCTATGTTACAGAAATGTATAGACTACAAAGATTATTCATTTGGTGGGTAAATAGTTATGAAGGTCTTTATTTCATGAATCATTGAATCTTGCATTACAGAAGGACCCAGGTAGTCCATCATGACTGAGGTAGCACACTTGATCTATTCTCACATCCAGTTTCTTCCCCTAATCCTCCAAATTAACCCTCTGCAGTTTTCTCATACAGTTACCAGTTTAGGTGGAGAATTTCAATCATATCAGCCCTCTGCAAAAATACTTTCTCTTCATGTCCTCTCGAATTCATTTTTACATTGACATTAAACGTATGTGTTTGGTTTAAGGATTACCTCTGTTACACCTCCAGCCCCAACTTGCCAGAGGAACCAACTGTCTCAATGTTCTCCATCAAGGCTTCCCATAATTCTCCACACTTGAGCCACCCCTTAAAACTCTCAAAGAAACACTTCAAACAAATTTGCAGTCCTTCCATAAGAGTGAAAATCCTTCATCTGAGACACTTTACTAATTTTCCCCTGTGTTATCTGTAAGGCTAGACATCCTTCCTAAACCTTTGGTCCCAGAATTAGCTAACCTTTGGATTGTAAAGGTTTAGCAAGTCTTCTTCATTTTTACTATCCTTTGAATCTATTTACAAAGTCAAGAAAACTATAAGTACTTTCTTACCTACCATACATACTTGCCTTGTTATCTTTGTGGATTGGTGGAAAATATGTCCCAAATTCTCTTTGTCCTTCCCCCTCAAAATATCATTACCTAAATTATTTTACCTCGAATGCCAGGCCTAATCATTGCACACTTACCTGTATTTAATTTTGTTCTGTGTCTACTCAGTTTACTGATTTGTAACTGTTCCCCTAGAGCGGGGGTCGGCAACCCGCGGCTCCGGAGCCGCATGTGGCTCTTTTACGTCTGTGCTGCGGCTCCCTGTTGCTTTGGGAAATAATTGGTTGTGGCGACCCTTTTCCTGGCACATCCGAACCGACTCACAATTAGATAGCCTACGGGGGTTTGCGAGCACAGAGCTTTGGAGCCTCTGCGCCATGGGGGGCAGGTTGAGGGAGGCTTAAAAGTGAGGCTGAAGATTTCGAATAAAGTTTTTTCCTTCGACTGCAGTTACCGACTCCGTGTCGTAATTTTAGCGCTGCGTGTAGCACACCGCTACATGGTCAGTATTTAATTAAAATGTATTTTATGTTAGTTTGTTAGTTTTTGAAATGTAAATCTAAATTTGAAGATTATGGTGATCTTGTACAATCTAAATAAGACTTTGTGGCAACCCATTTCCTGACACATCCGAACCGGCTCACAATTAGCCAGCGTTCAGGCTAAGGGAGATAGCCTACGGGGGTTTGTGAGTACGTGTCTTTTGCAGCATCCGCGCCCATGGGGGGCGGGTTGAGGGAGGCTTAAAAGCAAGGCTGTTTAGTTCGAATAAAGCTATCTTTGACTGCAGTTTACTGACTGCGTGTAGCAACCGCTACAACGTGTTTTTATCGCTGGCTGTCCAGAGGGGAGGTGCTGAAACGCTTTGTCGCGTGTCTGGAAGAAGTGAAAACTTTCCTGGGCAGCAAAGGGCTCACCTTTCCTGAGCTGGAACAGCCAGAGTGGCTGGAAAAGCTACACTTCATGGTAGACATAACAGCGCACCTGAACACGCTGAACACAGCTCTTCAACGGGGTAAGGACGTACAGCCCTGCACATGTTGGAGGATGTTTTGGCATTCGAGCGCAAGTTGACGTTGCTTGCCAGAGATTTACAGAAAGGCACATTGTCTCACTTCCCCAATTTGAGAGAGTTCAAAAAAGGTCACGACATGATAAATTCGGAGTATTTACATTGGGCAATCATCGCAATGCAAACATCGTTTGGGAAACGCTTCTGTGAGTTCAGAGAGGAAAAAAACACATTATCCTTCCTGGTCACTCCCCTAAGCATCGATCCATCCCTACTGAATACGACTGCATTGTCAGGTGTGAGTCAACCTGAACAAGGATGATAAATATTTTAATTGCCTATTATTTTACGTATATTCATATGCTTTCATTGTTCAGTGAAATAGTCCTTTTATTTTTCAGGTTGACAGCTGGCTGACGTTATTTTTGGTTTGCTGCTGGCGGCAAATTTAAGTTTGGCGTTTTTCATAAATACAAGAAGGACTCAAATAGACGTTGAGTATTTTACTTAAAAGTAACCTTCAACCCAACGTCTTTTTTTCGGAGGTCAACATGTTTTTGTTGCATGCAGAAATGTAATTTTGTTTTCTCTGCAGGAGTTCATCAATTTCATAAATGCAACACATTATAGTTTGTTTATACATAGCATAAAGGCAAAACAAAACGTTGTATGCAGTGTTATTTCATTTTAAATGTCAAACGGGTTTTGCGGCTCCCAGTGTTTTCTTTTCTGTGGGAAACGGGTCCAAGTGGCTCTTTCAGTGGTAAAGGTTGCTGACCCCTGCCCTAGAGCAACAGGTCCCTTGCCTAATAGTGTTGGTCCATGCCATAAAGAGGACTGGGAACCCCCTTTCCTGGAGTATGTTACTACCTTTACTCACTATTTAAGGTACTGCCATGTCCTTTGTCATCTTAGGCTTCTACAAGACCATAAGACATATGAACAGAATTAGGCCATTCAGTCCATCAAGTCTTCTCTGCCATAATGTATTTATTATCCTTCTCAACCCCATTCTCCTGCCTTCTTCCCACAGCATTGATGTCCTGATAAATCAACAATCTATCAACCTCAGCCTTAAGTACACCCAACGACTGGCCAGCACAGCTCTCCAAGGCAATAAATTCCACAGAATTACAATCCTCTGGCTAAAGAGAGTTTTCCTAGTTTCTGTCCAAAAGTACATCCCTCAGTTCTGATGCTGTGCCCTCTGATCCTGGATGGCCCCCTACAGGAAACGTCCTCTCCACATCCACTTTATCTTAGCCTTCAAATTTTTAATAGGTTTCAATGAGATCCCCGCTCATTCTTCTAAACACAAATGAGAACAGACACAGAGCCAACAAACACTCCTCATATGTTAAGCCTTTCATTCCTGGGGTCATTCTTGTGAGCCTCCACAGGACCTTCTCCAGTGCCGGCACATCTTTATTAGATAAGTGGCCCAAAACTGCTCCAAGTGTGGCCTTGTAGAACTTTGGCATTTCATCCCGGCTCTTATATTCTATTCCCTTGGAAATAAACACTGACATTTGCATTTGCATTCCTTATCACTGACCCAACCTACAAGTTAACCTGGACTAGGTTAAGGAATCCTGCACTAGGACTCCCAAGTCCCCTTGCACCCCTGATTTTTGAATTTGCTTCCTGTTTGAAAAATAGTCTGTGCCTTTATTCCTTCTGCCAAAGTGCATGCCCATACACTTCCCTACACTGTGTTTTATCTCTCACTAGTTTGCCCATTCTCCTAATCTGTCCAAGTGTTTCTGTAGATTCCCTGCTTCCTCAATACTATCTGCCCCTCCAACTATCTTTGTATCATCTGCAAACTTGTCCAGAAAGCCATCAGTTCCTTCATTCAAGTCATTGACATATAACATGAAAAGTCCCAATACTGACCCTTGTGGCACACTGGCCACCAACCAGAAAAGGCTCCATTTATTCCCATTCTTTGGCTCCTAACAGTCAGCCAATCTTCTGTAAAGGGGGTTTCTTCTTTTTTCTTTGTTACTGTGTATGTAATCAAAATGGCTTCTTTGTTTTGTTAAAAGCAGGAATGCTTCTTTGTTGCGAGAGAGTGCTGGAAGCTTGTTTGGGTTAAAATTTACTGATAACGAGAATTGTATTCCTTTGTAAACCAATTGGGATTAATGTTGTTCTTTCTTCTGAGTCTGTAAGCTATTGTTGGCGGGCTTTTGGGGAGATCGGCGCGAGGGGGTGAGAGAGAGGACGCAATGCTGTAAGCTGGGCGAGGAACGGACCCCAAGCGGGAGTCTGAGGCCAGGAGGTACTCCGAGGAGAGGAGATGAAGCTAGATGTGCTTGGTTGACCACTCGGAGGGTCCTAAGCTGCGAGTCGAGGAGTTCGGAGGGGATCAAATGGTGGCCAGAAGACTTCAGCAATTGATCTCCAACGGTTGTGCACGAAGTGGTTTGGACTTTGATAAGTTTGGCGCCTTTTCTTTATTTTTTTTTCTTTATATGTACTGTATCATTATTAATCACTTAGTTATAGTAACCTTTATAAATTGTACTCATTAAATCGCATATGGTGTACTGTCTGTTTTTGGGCGAGGCGGAGACATCACACAGCATCCACACCAGCTGATTACCCAGTTTGGCGGGGCCGAAGGCTGCTCCCCCTAGACGAGAACGAGCTGAGCAAGCCTGAGGCGACCCAGGGGGTTACACTTCTATCTGTGCTAGTACCTTTCCTATAATATCATGGGCTCTTCTCTTGTTAAGCAGACTCATGTGACACCTTCTCAAAGGCTTTCTGAAAGTCCAAATAAATAACATCCACTGACTATTCTTTATCTATCCAGCCTTTTATTTCCTCAATGAATTCCAACAGATTCATCAGACAATCTTTCCCCTTGAGAAAACCCTGCCTATTTTATCATGTGCTTCCAAGTACCCCAAAACCTCAACTTTAATAATAGACTCCAACATCTTTCCAACCACTAAAGTCAGGCTAACTGGTCTATAATTTCCTTTCTTCTGCTTCCCTCCCTTCTTAAAGAGTGGAGTTACATTTGCAATTTTCCAGTCCTCCAGAACCATTCCAGCATCCAGTGTTTCTTGAAAGATCATTAATAATCCCTCCAGAATTTCTTCAGCTGGCTCTTTCAGAACCATTGGTTGTAGTCCTTCAGATCCAGGTGACTTATCTACCTTCAGACTTTCAGGTACCCAAGCACCCTTTTTTAGTAATAGCAATGACACTCATCTCTGACCTTTTTGGCATTCTCCTCGTGTCTTCCACCATGAAAAGTGATGCAAAATACTTAATAATTTTGTCCACCATTTCCTTGTACCCCATTACTACCTCTCCAGTGTCATTTTCCAGCAGTACGATATTCACTCTTGTCTCTGTCTTACTCTTTATGTATTTGAAAAACCCTTTACATCCTCTTTTATATTATTGGCCATCTGTCCTTCATTTTTAATCTTTTTTCTCTTTATGGCTTTTTTGTTGCCTTCTGTTGGTTTTGAAAAGCTTCCCAATCCCCTACCTTATTAATTTTTGCCATATTATACATAAATTCTTTTGTTTTAATGCTGTTTTTGACTTCCCTTGTTAACCATGATTGCCTCATCCTCCCTTTAGAATACTTGCAATGTATCTTTCTTGCATCTTCCAAATTTCTCCCAGAAACACCAGTCATTGCTGTTCTACCATCATCACAGCTAGTGTCCCTTTCCAACCAACTTTGGCCAGCTCCTCTTTCATGTCTCTATAATTCCCTTTACTCCACTGTAATATGGATACATCCTATTTTAGCTTCTCCTTCTCAAACTGCCGGGTGAATTCTAACATATTATGATCATTCTCTCTTAAGGGCTCCTTTACCTTAAGCTCCCTTATCGAATCTGTCATTACATAACTCCCAATGCAGAATTGCCATTCCCTTAGTAGGCTCACCCACAAGCTGCTCTAGAAAACCACCTTACAGGAATTCTACAAATTCTTTTTCTTGGAACTCAGCACCAACTTGATTTTCCACATCAACCTGCGTATTGAAATCGCCCATTATTATTGCAACATTGCCTTTTTTACATGTCTTTTCTATCTCCCATTGTAACTCGTAGCCCTCATCAGGTTACTGCTCAGAAGTCTGTTTATAATTCCCATCAAGGTTGTGTTATCCTTGCAGTTTCTTAACTCTATCCACAAGGATTCTATATCTTCTGCTCCTATGTCACCTCTTTCTAAAGATTTGATTGGATTTTTTTTTTACTAACAGACCCACCTCACCCCCTCTGCCTACCTGTCTGCCCTTTCAATACAATGTGTATCCTTGGATGATGAGCTCCCAACTATAACATTCTTTCAGCCACAAATCAGAGATGCCCACAGCATACCTGCCTACCTCTAACTGCGCTACAAGATCATCTACCTTATTCCATGTACTGTGTCTATTCAAATTTAACACCTGCACTCATCACCCCTTTTTATTTTGACCCCCTGTAACACTTTAATTCTTCCCATTGACTAAAATTTTGGCCTATCATCTGCCTGTTCTTCCTTGCAGTCTTACTACATCTAGTTCAATACCAACTGTCCCCAGCTCTAGCAAACCTGCCCAGATGGATATTGGTCCACCTCGGGTTCAGGTGTAACCCATTCCTTTTGTACAGATCATACCTTCCTCAGAAGAGATCCCAATGGATCCAGAAATCTGAAATCCTTCACACTGCACTAATTCTTCAGCCACATATTCATTTGCCAAATCATCCTATTCTTAACCTGGCACGTGGCACAGACAGCCATCCAGGGATTACTACCCTGGAGGTCCTGCTTTTCAACTTTCGGCCTAACTCCCTCTGTTCACTCTTCACGACCTATTCCCTTTCCCCACCTATGTCATCGGTACCAATTCCGGCAGTTTGCCCTCCCCCTGTAGAATGCCAAGACGTCCCTGACTCTGGCAACTGGGAGACAACATACCATCCAGGTGTCTCTTTCACATTCACAGAATCTCCTGTCTGCTCTCTTAACTGTGGAGTCCCCTATCGCTACTGCATCCTCTTTCTTCCCCCCTTTCCCTTCTGAACTGTGGGGCCAGATTCAGTGCTAGAGACCTGGTCGCTTCAGTATCCCCTTGGTAGATGGTCGACCCAAAGTGGTACACTTATTTTTGAGAGTAATGGCTACAGAGGTACTCTGCATTAGCTGTCTATTCCTTTTCCCTCTCTGCCTCCTCCAACTTAGGGGTGATTACCTCCCAATAGCTCTTATCCATCACCTCCATCACCTCATCCACCTCCTCATTTTCCTGTATGAGGCAACATGGTCTCTAAGGAGCTGCAGCTCAGCGCACTTCATACAGTTGTCGTTATCAGGGAGACTGGAGGTGTCTCACAGTTCCCATATCTTTCCTATGTGAAAGGTCTGAGCATGTGAAAGATATGAGCAGTTCTTTCCTATCAATGAGAAGAGTTCAAAGTACATTTATTATCAAAGTATGCATATTATATACAGCCTTGTGATTTGTCTCTTTATAGGCAGCACACAACAAAGAAACCCTATAGAACTCATTAAAAAAGACAAACACCAAACGTGCAGGAAAAAAATTGTGCAAACAATAAAAGTAAGCAACTAGCATTCAGAACTGAAGCTCATGGAAGTGACTCTACAGCCAAAAAGCCGGTCACAGCCGATCAAGGAGTGCGTTAGCCACAGTTCAGCACAGAGATAGTAAACCCCATGAGCAGTGAGCCTGGCCCTGACACCTGGACCTTTCCAATCTGGCCTGGCGCTTCAGTCAGCCAAGCTGTGGGTCATTCCTTACTCTTGGACCTGGACTGTACTGTTCCAATGTGCTCTTAGGCCTGGAACCTCCCCCCACCTTAATTCGACCCTTGCCTGACCTTTCTGATCTGGCCTGGTGCTTAAACATTGGTTTGTTCCTCGTTCTCAGACCCAGACTCAACTACCTTGACTATGCCTCGCCTCAACTTGGTTCTGCTGCCTCGAATTGCCTCTATGTCCACACCAACAAAGGCCATGTATTGGGTCATTTCATGTCCTCGGGCCAGGGTCCAACCACTTCAATTTAACCACAGAAGAATCATGCCTGTATTTTGCCATACTCCATATCTACCTAGTCCTGTTCTTCGTCTTTTTCTGTCAGTTATTTCTTCAGTTGTAACTTAAAAAAATATTATTGGTTTAGTTACCATCTTTCTGTCCCAATAAAGACTGGAATAAGGAAACTCCTGATTTATCTCTGTCATAATTTGGTTTTGATTTTGAATTTGGTTAGCAACATGTTAAGTAAAATATAAAAATTATTTTATTATAATGAAAGCCATTCATCCTGCCTATGATCTCTGTATCTTTTCCATGGAAATGGTGAATTTGTTAGAGTGGCCACAAATTGAGAGAATAGAATAATTCCCTGGGTGCAGAGCTATACTTGCATGCAAGCAATTGATCCCTTACAGACTAAGCGTTCTGAGAGTTGAATCAGATATAGTGAGGTCACTTTACCAAAATAATTTTAATGTTAAGGGAATGTTACTTAGTTTGTGTTTTGATGACTAAGTTACAGAGGTAAAACCAGTATTTACATGCTGAAAACTTGATCTACCCAGCATCATAGCACTGATTCAAACACTGATGTGGATGTGAATAGGAGTGAGAAAAGCAGGCTTGCTCAGTTGCCAAAAGTCTATCAATGATTATTAAAGGTACATATTTATTTAAAATTATATGTAAGATAATATGATTTCTCTCTCTCTCTCACTCACACACACACACACTCCCTTTGAATATATGACAGCTGAGAATACGCAAGTTCAATCTTTGATGAATTATTTTCTGAATGAGGTTATATTCTTTGAATGAAACAGGGATGCTTGTTGAGGAAGGAATGTAGAAGATGTTTGGCTGCTTTAGTTGTGCACAAAGATAATTAGATTAATCTTTGCTGTACTGACCTTAATAAAATTAGAAGATGATTATTTTGTGTCGGGTTTAATGAAGGAAGATGCATCAAACATGCCAAGGAGCGATGTTATGGATGCGATGGGAAGTGAGGACCTCGATACAATAGCTATCACTAAAGAGGTATTGCTGAGCAAACTTGTGGGCCTGAAGATAGACAAGTCCCCTGGTCCTGATGGAATGCATCCCAGGATACTGAAAGAAATTTCAGAAGTTATGGTAGAGGCTTTGTTGATAATTTACCAAATTTCTCTGGACTCTGGGCAAGTCCCAGCGGATTGGAAGCAGCGAATGTCACGTCCCTGCTTAAACAAGGATGTGGGCAAAAAACGGGTAACTATATACCAGTGAGTTTAACATCTGCAGTTGGGAAAATGCTTGAAGCTATCATTAAAGAAGAAATGGCGAGGTAACCGGAAAGAAATGGATCCATCTGGCAGACCAGTGTGGATTCAGCAAAGGCAGGTTCAATTCGACAAACTTACTGGAGCTCTTTGAGAATATAATGAGCGCATTGGATAGAGGGGAACAGATGGATATTATTTACTTCGCTTTTCAGAAAGTGTTCGATAAGGTGTCACATTAAAAACTTAACCATAAGATAAGCATGGAGTTGGGGGTAATGTAATGAATTGAATTGAATTGACTTTATTACTCACATCCTTCATATACATGAGAAATAAAAATCTTTATGTTACATCTCCGTCTAAATGTGCAATGTGTAATTTATAGTAATTTATAACAAATAGTATGTACAACAGGACAGTCAATATAACATAGAAATACAGTTGTGAATTAATCATTATTTAATGAATTAATCAGTCTGATGGCCTGGTGGAAGAAGGTGTCCCAGAGCCTGGTGGTCCTGGCTTTTATGCTGCGGTACTGTTTCCTGGATTGGAGCAGCTGGAACAGTTTGTGGTTGGGGTGATTCAAGTCCCCAATGATTCTTTGGGCCTGTCTTTGTAAATGTCCTGAATAATCAGAATATCACATCTACAGATGTGCTGGGCTGTCCGTACCACTCTCTGCAGAGTCCTGAGATTGAGGGAAGTACAGTTTCCATACCAGGCAGTGATGCAGCCAGTCAGGATGCTCTCAATTGTGCCCCTGTAGAAAGTTCTTAGGATTTGGGGGCCCATACCAAACTTCTTCAGCCGTCTGAGATGAAAGAGGTGCTGTTGTGCCTTTTTCACCACACAGCTGGTAGGTACAGACCATGTGAGATCCTCGGTAATGTTTATGCTGAGGAATTTAAAGCTGTTCACACTCTTAACCCCAGATCCATTGATGTCAATAGGGGTTATCCAGTCTCCATTCCTCCTGTAGTCCTTTGTTTTTGAAACATTGAGGGAGAGGTTGTTTTCTTGACACCACTGTGTCAGGGTGATGACTTCTTCTCTATAGGCTGTCTCATTAATATTTGAGATTAGGCCAATCAATGTAGTGTCGTTGGCAAATTTAATTAGCAGATTGGTACTGTGGGTGGCGACACGGTCATGAGTATACAGAGAATAAAGGAGGGGGCTTAGGATACAGCCCTGAGGGGCCCTTGTTAAGAGTCAGAGGGGCAGGGGTGAGGGAGCGCACTCTTACCACCTGCTGGCAATCAGACAGGAAGTCCAGGATCCAGCTGCACAAGGCAGGGTGTAGGCTGAGGTCTCTGAGCTTCTTGTCGAGTCTGGAGGGAATTATGGTGTTGAATGCTGAACTGTAGTCCAATAAACATTCTCACATAAGCATCCTTCTTCTTCAGATGTGTAAGGATGGTGTGTGGAGCTGTGTCTATCATGTCATCTGTCAATTGGTTGTGTCGGTAGGTGAATTGTAGGGGTCCAGTGTGGGTGGCAGCGTACTGCAGATGTAGTCCTTGACCAGCCTCTCAAACCATTTGCTTATTATTGAGGTGAGTGTGACAGGGCGCCAGTCGTTCAGACATGTTACCTTGGTCTCTTTAGGTACAGGAACAGTTGTGGATGCTTTGAAGCAGGTGGGCTTTCTACACTGGGAGAGGGAGAGATTAAAAATGTCTGTAAACACACCTGCCAGTTGTGCCATGCACACAGTCAGAGTACCCACCCTGGAACACTATCTGGTCCCACAGCCTTGCGACTGTTCACCTGCATACTCCGGCCTCAGAGATGACCAAGCTGCAGATCATTTCGGTGGCTCTCCTCAGGGGCTCAGTGTTGGCAACATCGAATCGAGTGCAAAAAGATTGAGCTTGTCTGGGAGAGAGGCAGCGATGTTGGAAGTTCCACTGCGTGAAGTCTCCGATGGTGTGCAGACCTTGCCATAAGCTGTGTGTGTTGCTGGTGGAGAGTTGTGTCTGAATCTTGTCACTGTATCGTTGTTTCACTGCCTTGATGAATTTGCGCAGATCGTACTTGCATTTCTTGAGTTCCTGTCGGTCACCGGCGACGTAAACTCTTGTGTTGCGCTGTAAGTGCTGCTCACACGGAATTGTTGATTCAGGGCTTTGATAGACCCTGACCAGTTTCTGGGGGACAACATCCTTGACGCACATCTGGATGAAACTTGTGATCCCTTCCTTAAACTCGGAGACATCCTCATCATGGAAGATATTCCAGTCGACGTCAGTCCTGTAGCATGGAGGCCGATCGATCGGACCAACTGTGGGCGGTTTTAACTCTGACCGCCTCCTTATTAGCATGGATAGAGGATTGGTTAGCAAATAGAAAGCACAGAGCTGGGATACATGGGTGTTACTCTGGTTGGCAATCAGTGATGAGTGGTGTGCCACAGGGGTCGGTACTGGGCTTGCAACTGTTCACAATATACATTAACAATCTCAAAGAGGAGGCCAAATGTAGTTTATCTAAGTTTGCTGATGACACTAGATTGAATGGAAAAGCAAATTTTGCAGAAGATACGGAGAGTCTGCAGAGAGATATAGATAGGTTAAGTGAGTGGGCAGATGTCTGGCAGATGGAGTATAATATTGGTCAACCACCTTGGAAGGAAAAAAGAAAGTGCAGATTATTATTTAAGTGGTAAAAATAGCAGCATGCTGCTGTGCAGAGGGACTTGGGAGTGCACGTGCATGAATCACAAAAGATTGGTCTGTAGGTGCAGTGGGCTATCAAGAAAGCAATTGGAATGTTGGCCTTCATTGCTAGAGGAATTGAATTTAAGAACAGGGAGGCTATGCTGCAACTGTACAGGGTACTGGTGAGGCTGCACCTGAAGTACTGCATGCAGTTCTGGTCTACCTACTTGAAGAAGGATGTACTGGCATTGGAAGCGGTGCAGAGGAGGTTCACCAGGTTGATTCCAGAGATGAAGGGGTTAGATTATGAGGAGAGATTGAGTTGCCTGGGACTGTACTCACTAAAATTCAGAAGAATGAGAGGAGATCTTATCGAAACATATAAAGTTATGAAAGGTTTAGATAAGATAGAGGCAGGAAAGTTGTTTCCACTAGTAGTTGACACTAGAACTAGGGGTCATAGCCTCGAGATTCAAGGGAGTAGCTTTAGGATGAAGATGCGGAGAAACTACTTTTCCCAGAGAGTGGTGAATCTGTGGAATTCTCTGCCTAATGAAGCAGTGGAGGCTACCTCAGTAAATATATTTAAGATAAGGTTGGATAGATTTTTGCATAGCAGGGGAATTAAGGGTTTTGGGGAAAAGACAGGTAGGTGGAGATTAGTCCGTGGGCAGATCAGCCATGATCTTACTGAATGGTGGAGCAGGCTCGATGGGCCAGATAGCCTACTCATGTTCTTATGAATAGGAAGAACCCTTTGGCCAGTCTTAACTCATCCATCTAGAAATCCAAGTGATACCTCTTACATATCTAAACACATCACAGTTGTTTTATTAACTTATCCAATCTTGAAATCACCTACAGAATTATTCATTCCACTGATCAAGAAAAAGATTCTTGAAATTTACCCCATTTTAAATTGAAGCACAGTGACAGCTTTACAGCTGCCCATAGCTATTTTTGTACTCATTTGTCCTTTCTTCAGCAACAGCAAGGAGTTAATTTTCAGTGCGTTGAAGCACGCGTTTGGATGCATAAATGAGTGGGAGTTCAAAACTAATGACATCTACGTTCATGCTAATCTGGCAATTTCCAGGTTTCTTTTATGAACATGTACAATTTTCCTGAGAGGGATGAATAACATTAGCAACAATTCAACCGGGTTAAAAGAAGATATCAACTGTAAATCACACATCTCACTGAAGGACAAGGTATGGACTAGGAGATTACCTGTGATGAAAAGTTAAAATTCTCTTCCAACGATGGAGAAAAGGAAGGGGCAATGGAGGAGGAGGTGGATGAAGTCTATATACCCAACTATTCACATTATTGCCTCAAAGGCTAGAAGTGACCTTACTAATGCAAGGTCTTTTTCATTTCCGTCAGAGAAGCCACTGTTCCTGTATCTATCATTAAAATCACATCACAACCAATAAGCCTACCACTGCTCCATCCAATAAGCCTATCAAAGCTCCATCCTTTCTTTCATTTACAAACAAACTAAAAGGTGACACTGCATGAGAATGGATAGGGAAGTTGCATACAAAAAAAGTTTAACAAATAAACAAGACACTTACTAAATCAACCACTTCTGGGTCATAGTGGTGGACAGAGACGTGTGTGAATACAACAGTAGAGGAATGAATAGACTAAATGGAGCAGTATGTTACTCCTGAGCAATGTTCCCTCTAAGGTGTCTGAGTGCACACATCTTTTGCTACTAGCACACAAAGGAATTTAAACTGCGCATGAAAGGTTGTCACCTTCTACCTCGTAAATTCCATGTTCATACACAATGATATTTCCTTTTCCAGTTTCTGACGTATATAGTGTTGATAACGTGGAGTTTGCAATGGTTTTTCTGCAGATTTTAGAATGAGCTTATTTTTACTGTTTTTATTGAAGAAATTATCAATTCATTATGTTCCATTCCAAAGAGGCAAAAGGCATAAAGCGCAAAAGAACAGCTAGTTCTTTTAAAGTGGAATGGCTTAATGGAACTGTATAAACCGGTACACCAAAAGCTCATGAGGTCAGGAACGTGCAACTATGAGAAATATTTATGGACAATACAGAAACCTGTGTTCCCTGCATGCATCATCGTGATGCAAAAGTTACTGGAAAATTTGCAAACTTGATTTTTTAAAGCATCACCTGGCAAGCAAATCACAGATGGATGGTGTGCAAAAGCTCCAGTGAGAAAATCCATTTTAACTTCCACTTAAAACTTCAGTGTGTACATGTTGCTGTTACTGGACAAAAACTTGCACAAGATTTTTGCACACACTGGCCATTTCAAATTAGAGGGAACATTGCTGCTGGTTTATGGGGATGATAGTGAGCGACAGTGGGAGATGCTTCTGAAATAAGGGAGATGGCCATCTTTTCTCAGCTTTCTAGATCTGGTTAGGTCAGTGAACCGTCTTTTATGCTCCACCACAAAGCATGAGCTGAAGATTGGTCCATCTCATTTAGAGGATTCTGGTCACAGAGTCATAGGACACTGCAACACAGGATCAGCTCATTAGTCCATCTAGTCCATGCCAAATTATTAATCTGTCTAGCTCCACCACCCTAGATAACTAACAATGAAGCCAGCACAGATCCTTGCAGCAGTCCACTTGCTACAGACCTCCTGTCAGAATGGCAACCATCTACTATTACTCTCTAGCTTCTCCCGTGTAGCCAATGTCTAATCTAATTTACTACCTCGACTTGAACGCCAAGTGACTGAACCTTCTTGACCAACCTCCCGCAAGGGAGCTTGTCAAAAGCCTGGCTAAAGTCCAGGTGGACAACATGCACTGCCTTGCCTTCATGAACTTTTCCGATAACTTCCTCAAAAAACTCTATAAGATTGGTTAGACACAACCTATCACACACAAAGCCATGTGAAGGTTTCAAGTCTGTGGAGTAAATTTGCAAGATCTACAGTGCAACAGGGATGGGGAGTTCAATGTTCATGGTAAATCACTGGTCTACATTAGTATGTTCAACAAAAAGCCGAATTATGGATATTGTAAAATATTTCACCTCAAATCCTCATTCCTATCACTGCCAGTAAAAGGTTGAATTTCAATACACTGGAATAAAAGTTTAATCAAGAACATTTGATAATTTACTCCCACCATTGTGCAGGGACACAAGAGCATTGTTGAATTAATGGCAAGAATTAATGACAATTTTGGCAAAGGAGCAGTCTAGACAGTGCCTTTTGGGTCAAGGGAAATAATGAATCTATAGTTGAGATTCTACAGATAATTAGTTAATCAGAATGAATAGAATATGTGGCTATGAAATATGCATTCTAAACTTGCCTTGTGGAGAATTGGCAAATGCAGGAAATCTCCAGACATGGTCTTTGCTTAGTTACCTGATCTCAGTTGCACAGACACAGAGCTCATTACCTCAGCTGGAGAACACCAGTGCTCATTAGCTTAGTTGAGAAACTTGGAGATAGAAGAAGGAAGAATTTATCTGATTACTTACTGCTGACCTTTGTGCAGTTTCTCTTGCCAAGATGTATACATTTTTTTTACTAGCTGTATGCCTTGAGTTAAATTGTTGGAAGGCTTAGTCCGCATGAAATTTGTGGTGGTAATGAATCAGCATATCGAAGGGAGCTTGAAAATCAGACTGATTGGTGCCACAACAACAACCTCTAACTCAATGCCAGCAAAACCAACGAGCTGTTTATTGACTAGAGGAGGAGAAAACTGGACATCCATGAGCCAGTCCTTATCAGGGAATCAGAGACAGAGAGGGTCAGCAACTTTAAATTCCTTGGTGTTATCATTTCAAAGGATCTGTCTTGGGGCCAGCTCTCAAGTTCTATTACAATGAACGCACAGCAGTGCCTCTACTTTCTTAGAACTTTTTGAAAATTCACCATGTCATCTAAAACATTGACAAACTTCAGTAGTGTGCAGTGGAGAATATATTGGTTGGTTACCTGGTATAGAGAAAACAATGCCATTGAAAGGTAAAGCCTACAAAAGTTAGTATTCACAGCCCAATCATCACACATGAAGCCCTCCCCACCACTGAGCATACCTCAAGGAGCATTGTCACAGGAAAGCAGCATCCATCATCAATAAACCCTCTATGCGGGGCATGCTCTCTTCTCACTGTTACCATCAGGGAGAAGGTACAGGAGCCTCAGGACCCACACCACCAGGTTCAGGAACAGTTATTACCCCTCAAGCATCAGGCTCCTGAACCAGAGGGGATAACTTCACTCACCCCAACACTGAAGTCCCAGCTGTTTCCATAACCTATGGAATCATTTCCAAGGACTCTACAACTTCTGTCCTCAATATCACCTATTTATTTATTTATCTATCTATCTATCTATCTATCTATCTATCTATCTATCTATCTATCTATCTATCTATCTATCTATCTATTTATTTATCTATTTATCTATCTATCTATCTATTTATTTATCTATCTATCTATCTATCTATCTATTTATTTATTTATTCATTCATCGATCTATCTATCTATCTATTTATTATTATTATTATTATTTTGTATTTACACCATTTATTGTCTGTCCACCTTTGTTTGCCTTTGTTTTTTCATTGATTTTTATTGTGTTTCTTTGTAGTTATTGTGAATGCCCACAAGAAAATGAATCTCAGGGTAGTATATAGTGACATTGATAATAAGTTTACTTTGAACTTTAAACTTTGAAATTTATGAAGCGATTGGACCCCTAGCATCCAGTGAAACTGGGCTCTGCAGGAGATTCAAATGTCAGCAGACTGTCACCAAATTTGCACACTCTCCACTTTAACACTGTTACAAGCTCAGCAGGTAGAAAGCCTGAAATGACATTACTGATGACACTGTTGAGATTTGAATGTGTACTTGATTATTTGCTGCTCAATCCCTGGTGCTAATCTTGCCAAGAAAGAAGACTGACATTAAACAGAGATGAGGGACATGTTACTATAACTTCTAATGGATCAGATTTGTTTATGGATAAGAAACAACATCTTTAGTCCTGAGCTCTATTTGCATTTTCCTAGCTTATTCTCATGAAATATATATTTCACGGCTGGAAACATCGTGTCTGAGTTTCTGGAGGTGTGCTTGTCCTGGGTCCTTGGGTTGAGTTGGAACCAAGAGTTGGGTCTGGACTTTGGTAAAGAGACCCAGGCTTTCAAATGGCCTAAGCTTCATTTCAGTGGACCAGACTCAGTATATCACTAGTTACATCAGTTCATGTTGATTCCTCATTCTGAGTTGTAACTGGGGCTATAAAAGTTACCCGGAACCCATTCATCTGTATTCAGCATGAGTTAACGTGTTTGGTGGCAGATACATTCAACTGAAAAGAACTTAAAAATTAAATTGATAATCAATTGACCCAGAATATGATAATAGCAGTTTTCAAAATATGGCAGATTCCAACTAAAATAACAGCAGAGACAAATAAAATAATTCAGGGATTAGCCATCATCTAGGCAGAAAGGAAGATAGGTTAATAGACCTTCATTTTAATTAGTTTCCTTCAGCCTTTGCCAGTCTATTTAAGGACTTTTCTTGTCTGTAAAGAATTATATGTTGAGAAAGTCATTATAATCACCTATTTATGTGAATCTTAGAGATGGTATATATAATTATCTGGATAGACAGGGTCTGATTAGAAATAGTCAGTATGGACTTGTGTGTGGAAGGTCATGTTTGACAAATCTTATTGAATTTTTTGAAGAGGTAACGAGGAATGTTGATGAGGATAAAGCAGTGGATGTTGTCTATATGGACTTTAGTAAGGCCTTTGACAAGGTTCTGCATGGAAGGTTAGTTAGGAAGGTTCAATCGTTAGGTATTAATAATGAAGTAGTAAAATGGATTCAACAGTAGCTAGATGGGAGATGCCAGAGAGTAGTGGTGGATAACTGTTTGTCAGGTTGGAGGCCGGTGACTAGTGGTGTGCCTCAGGGATTTGTATTGGGTCCAATGTTGTATGTCATATACATTAATGATCTGGATGATGGGGTAGTAAATTGGATAGTGAGTATGCAGATGATACTAAGGTAGGTGGCGTTGTGGATAATGAAGTAGGTTTTCAAAGCTTGCAGCTTAGCCCAGTTAGTAGAGTGGGCTGAAACATGGCAGATGGAGTTTAATGCTGATAAGTGTGAGATGCTACATTTTGGTAGGAATAATACATGGTGAATGGTAGGGCATTGAAGAATGCAGTAGAACAGAATGATCTAGGAATAATGGTGCATTGTTCCCTGAAGGTGGAATCTCATGTGGATAGGGTGGTGAAGAAAGCTTTTGGTATGCTAGCCTTTATAAATCAGAGCATTGAGTATAGGTGTTGGGGTGTAATGTTAAAATTGTATAAGGCATTGGTAAGGCCGAATTTGGAGTATTGTGTACAGTTCTGGTCACCGAACTATAGGAAAGATGTCAACAAAATAGAGAGAGTACAGAGAAGTTTTATTAGAATTTTACCTGGGTTTCAGCACCTCAGTTACGGGAAAAGGTTGAACAAGTTAGGTCTTTATTCTTTCGAGTGTAGAAGGTTGACGGGGGACTTGATAGAGGTATTTAAAATAATGAGGGGGATAGATGGAGTTAATGTGGATAGGCTTTTTCCTTCGAGAGTAGGGGAGATTCAAACAAGAGGACATGATTTGAGAGTTAAGGGCAAAAGTTTAGGGGTAACACGGGGAACTTCTTTACTCAGAGAGTGGTAGCTGTGTGGAATGAGCTTCCAGTAGAAGTGGTAGAGGCAGGTTCGGTATTGTCATTTAAAGTAAAATTGGATAGGTACATGGACAGGAAAGGAATGGAGGGTTATGAGCTGAGTGCGGGCCAGTGGGACTAGGTGAGTGTAAACGTTGGCACAGACTAGAAGGGCTGAGATGGCCTGTTTCTATGCTGTAATTGTTATATGGTTATATCATATCCAGTTCAGAGGGAGTACATTCAGATTGGAGGGTTGTGACTAGTGGTGTCCGACACGGATCTGTTCTGGGACCTCTACTTTTTGTGATTTTTATTAACGACCTGGATGTGGGGGTAGAAGGGTGGGTTGGCAAGTTTGCAGACAACACAAAGGTTGGTGGTGTTGTAGATAGTGTAGAGGATTGTCGAAGATTGCAGAGAGACATTGATAGGATGCAGAAGTGGGCTGAGAAGTGGCAGGTGGAGTTCAACCCGGAGAAGTGTGAGGTGGTACACTTTGGAAGGACAAACTCCAAGGCAGAGTACAAAGTAAATGGCAGGATACTTGGTAGTGTGGAGGAGCAGAGGGATCTGGTGGTACATGTCCACAGATCCCTGAAAGTTGCCTCACAGGTAGATAGGGGAGTTAAGAAAGCTTATGGAGTGTTAGCTTTCATAAGTCGAGGGATAGAGTTTAAGAGACGCAATGTAATGATGCAGCTCTATAAAACTCTATTTAGGCCGCCCTTGGAGTACTGTGTCCAGTTCTGGTTACCTCACTATAGGAAGGATGTGGAAGCATTGGAAAGGGTACAGAGGAGATTTACCAGGATGCTGCTTGGTTTAGAGAGTATGAATTATGATCAGAGATTAAGGGAGCTAGGGCTTTACTCTTTGGAGAGAAAGAGGATGAGAGGAGACATGATAGAGGTGTACAAGATATTAAGAGAATAGACAGAGTGGACAGCCAGCGCCTCTTCCCCAGGGCACCACTTCTCAGTACAGAGGACATGGCTTTAAGGTAAGGGGAGGAAGTTTGAAGGGGAAGATTAGAGGAAGGTTTTTTACTCAGAGAGGGGTTGGTGCATGAAATGCACTGCCTGAGTCAGTAGTGGAGGCAGATACACTAGTGAAGTTTAAGAGATTACTAGACAAGTATATGGAGGAATTTAAGGTGGGGGGTTATATGGGAGGCAGGGTTTGAGGGTCAGCACAACATTGTGGGCTGAAGGGCCTGTAATGTGCTGTACTATTCTATGTTCTATGTTCTCTTGTCTCAGTCATATCACTGATTTTCCATACTTAGTGATGGTACTTCTAAGCAGGTAAAATAACCTCAGCTGTGTTCAAACTTCCATAGAGTGCTATAAGAATTACTGTAGCACTTCACAAAGCAAAGTGGGGCAAAACTACAATTTCAAATGTTGCATTTTGCTTGTATTAAGACCAGAGGAGAGAGGAATAGAATTAGGCAATTTGACACATTGACTCTATTTCACCATTCATAATGGCTGGTTTATTTTCACTCTCAACCCTATTATCTTAGCTTTTTTCTATAATATTTGATGTCCTTACTAATCAAGGTTCTATTAACCTCTGAGTTAAATATACACAATGACTTAGCCTCCATAGCTGTATAACCTTAAGCTTTCTTACATCGTATTTCATCTGTCACTTTTTTGCACATTCTTTCATCCTGTCCAAGTCCATTTGCAGTCTCTCTGGTTCTTCCATACTGCCTGCTCCTCCTCCTACCTTTGGATCACTCACAAACTTGGCCATAAGGCCATCAATTCCATCATCTTGATCATAGCTTTCATTGCAAAGATGGACTTTTTTGTGTGTCCATTGTTGCACAAGTGCAGCGGAAGGTCTCAGAAGATTGTAATTCTTCATCATTAACCTTATCAGAATCGCCCGTAGGTCTAGGATCCTCCTCTTCAAAAATTGCCAAATTAGATAGTCCTCAGAATGAAAATTTCCCTCCAATTTTCTACTACACTGGAAGAATTATTTGGGAGGGAGAGGCTGATGTCACAGCCCAAATTGAGCGAGTCCATTCAATACTTCCTCATCAGCCTACCATCCAACCTTTCATGCAATACAGCACTCTCCAATTATCAGCCTGCCATCCTCCCCTATGTGCAATACAGTGCTCATCAAATATCAACGGCCTCCCCTAGCTCGCATCAAAAACTGAGAATGGACTCAACCAAATAAACACGGTCCTACTATGCACTGCCATACTGGGCTGAGATTGCTAATGGGGCTGCTCATCACTGGTCACCACCGTGAACACTAGAATCGCACATTGCAGGAAATTCAATAAATGATGTTTATTTTTTTAATCATGATCTCTCATGGAACCCTAGGGTTCCGCAGATCCCCGGTTGAGAAACCCTGGTCTAGACTGTACTGATGCTACCATAACAAGATGAATTAATGCACTCTCAGCATTTCATTGGTGTATTAATTTACAGAAACCAACAACCCATTTATTGCTCCTGGATTAACACTAATGCTAAAACAGCAGTCAGAGAAATTTAACAAGGTGATATTATGTGCTCATTCAGAAATATCACACTAAAACCTTTTCTTATCATTAAATACTTTTAGACTTTACATATCTCAGTTTCTTCCATTCTCAAATTTGTTAACCATATTAGCTATATTTCTCCAAATTCATCCAAATGGATGTCTAAAGAATAAAGCTGGGGTCTTGCATGTCATAATGCCATCTCATGAAATAGCCTGGGAGTGTTGGTGAAGTAGAGAAAGCCTCACACAGCAAGGAGCCCTTATCCGAGCATAGTTAACTTCCAAAATTGTCAGCGCTGCTGAGGTGAATGTCAATTACCCATAATCTACCTCGCACAGTAGCAGCTGTTCTTATTCATTCTAAAAACGTTGCTGCGTAACATGGAGATATGAAGTAGGTCCATGCAGAACTCCTGGAATTTCACACCAAAATCCAGGCCAATATTTTATTTCCCTGTTTTTGCTGGATTTAAGAATGCTTGTCTAATGAGACCCCATGAAAAGCCTAGATAGAGTGAATGTGGGGAGGGTGTTTCCTATAGTGACAGTGAGTATAGGAATAAAGTGAGGTGGAGGATAAATGCGTGGCTGAGGGATTGGAGCAGGGGGCAGGGATTCAGATTTCTGGATCATTGGGACCTCTTTTGGGGCAGGCACGACCTGTACAAAAATGATGGGTTGCACTTGAATCCGAGGCGGCCGATATCCTGGCAAGGAGATTTGTTAAGGCTATTGGGAAGAGTTTAAACTCGAGTTGCTGGGGGGTAGGAACTGAATTGAAGAGAGAGAGGAAAAGGCAATTGGCTCACAAATTGAGAAAGCTTGTAGACAGTGTGAGAGGCAGGTGATAAAGAAGGGATGCACTCAGAGCGATGGTTTGAGATGTCTATTTTAATGCTAGGAGTATTGTGAACAAAACGGGTGAGCTTAGAGCATGAATCAGTACTTGGAGCTATAATTTGTGGCCATTACAGAGACTTGGATGGTGCAGGGGCAGGAATGGCTACTTGATGTGCCAGGCTTTAGATGTTTCAGAAAGGACAGGGAGGGAGTCGAAAGAGGTGGGAGCGTGGCACTGCTGATCAGAGATAGTGTCACAGCTGCAGAAAAGGAGGAAGTCATGGAGGGATTGTCTACTGAATCTCTATGGGTGGAAGTTAGAAACAGGTCAATAACTCTACTGGGTGTTTTTTATAGACCACCCAGTAGTAACAGGAACATCGAGGAGCAGATAGGGAGACAGATCCTGGAAAGGTGCAATAATAACAGGGTTGCCGTGATGGGAGATCTTAATTTCCCCAATATTGATTGGCATCTCCCTAGAGCAAGGAGTTTAGATGGGGTGGAATTTGTTAAGTGTGTTCAGGAGGGTTTCTGACACAATATGTAGATAAGCCTACAAGAGGAGAGGCAGAACTTGATCTGGTTTTGGGAAATGAACATGGTCAGGTGTTAGGCCTCTCACTGGGAGAGCACTTTGGAGACAGTGATCACAATTTTATCTCCTTTACCAAGAGAGGGATAGGAATAGACAAATTAGGAAAGTGTTTAATTGGAGTAAGGGAAAATATGAAGCTATCAGGCAGGAACTTGGAAGCATAAATTGGGAACAGATGTTCTCAGGGAAATGTACGGCATAAATGTAGCAAATTTTCAGGGGATATTTGCGTGGAGTTCTGCATAGGTACATTCCAATGAGACAGAGAAAGGATGGTAGGGTACAGGAATCATGGTGTACAAAGGCTGTTGAAAATCTAGTTAAGAAGAAAAGAAAAGCTTACGAAAGGTTAAAAAAAAACCCCAGCTAATATTAGAGATCTAGAAAATTATAAGGCTAGCAGGAAGGAGCTTAAGAATGAAATTAGGAGACCAGGAAGAAGACATGTGAAGGCCTTAACAAGGATTAAGGAAAACCCCAAGGCATTCTACAAGTATGTGAAGAGCATGAGGATAAGATGTGAACAAATAAGGCCAATCAAGTTTGACAGTGCAAAAGTGTTAATGGAACTGGAGGAGATAGTGGAGATACTTAATGAATACTTTGCTTCAGTATTCACTACGGATAGTGACCTTGGCGATTGTAGGGATGACTTACAGTGGACTGAAAATCTTGAGCATATAGACTTTAAGAAAGAGGATGTGCTAGAACTTTTGGCAAGCATCAAGTTGGATACGTCAATGGGACCAGATGAGATATACCCTAGGCTACTGTGGGAGGCGAGGGAGGAGATTGCTAAGGCTCTGGCAATGATCTTTGCATCATCAATGGGGACAGGAGAGGTTCCAGAGAATTGGAGGGTTGCAGATGTTGTTCCCATATTCAACCAAAGGAGTAGAGATAGCCCAAGAAATTATAGAACAGTGAGTCTTATTTCAGTGGTTGGTAAGCTGATGGAGAAGATACTGAGAAGCAGGATTTATTAACATTTGAAGAGGCATAATATGATTAGGAACTGTCAGCATGGCTTTGTCAATGTCAGGTTGTGACTTACGAGCCTGATTGAATTTTTTGGTGAGTGTGACTGAACACATTGATGAAGGTAGAGCCTTAGATGTAGTGTATATGGATTTTAGTGAGGCATTTGATAAGGTTAGGAAGGCTTATTGAGAAAGCAAGGAGGCATGGGATCCAACAGGACATTACTTCGTGGATTCAGAATTGGCTTGCCCACAGAACGCAAAGCGGGTTGTAGACGGGTTATATTCTGCATGGAGGTTGGTGACCAGCAGTGTGCCTCAGAGATATGTTCTGGGACCCCTTCTCTTCGTGATTTTTATAAATGACCTGGATGAGGATGTAGAGGGATGGGTTAGTAAATCTGTTGATGACGCAAAGATTGGGGGTGTTGTGGATAGTGTGGAGGGTTACAGCTGGACCTTGATAGGATACAAAACTGGGCTGAGAAATGGCAGATGGAGTTCATCCCAGATAAGTGTGAGGTGGTTCATTTTGGTAAGTCAAATATAATGGCAGAATATAATGTAAGACTTTTAGCAGTGTGGAAGATCAGAGGGATCTTGGGGTCCAGGTCCATTGGACACTCAAAGCTTCTGCGCATGTTGATTCTGTGGTTAAGAAGGCATACGGTGCATTGGCCTTCATCAATCATGGATTGAGTTTAGGAGCTGAGAGGTAATGTTGCAGCTATATAGGACCCTGGTCAGACCCCACTTGGAGTACTGTGCTCAATTCTGGTTGCCTCACTACAGGAAGGATGTGAAAACCATAGGAAGGGTGCGAAAACCATAGGAAGGGTGCAGAGGAGATTTACAAGGATGTTGCCTGGTTTGGGGAGCATGCTTTATAAGAACAGGCTGAGTGAACTCAGCCTTTTTTCCTTGGAGCAATGGAGGATGAGAGGTGACCTGATAGAGGGGTATAAGATGATGAGAGGTATTGATTGTATGGATAGTCAGTGGCTTTTTTTAGGGCTGAAATGGTTAGCACGAGAGGGCACTGTTTTAAGGTGCTTAGAAGTAGGTACAGAGGAGATGTCAGGGGTAAGTTTTTTACACAGAGAGTGGAGAGTGTGTGGAATGGACTACTGGCAACAGTGGTGGAGGTGGATACAATAGGGTCTTTTAAGAGACTCCTGGATAGGTACATGGAGCTCAGAAAAATAGAGGGCTATGGGTAACCCTAGGTAATTTCTAAAGTAAGTACAGATTCGTCACAGCACTGTAGGCCAAAGGGCCTGTATTGTGCTGGGGCTTTCTATATTTCCATAGCGGGACAGCTGAACGCCAGAGGAGTCAGCCTCAGAATACAAGGATGTCCCTTTAGAACAATCTATGGAAATCATTGCCACAGATAGCTGTGGAGGCCAATTCATTTAGTATATTTAAAGTGGAGGTTGATATGTTCTTGATTAGTCAGGATGTCAAAGGGCAGAGGGCATGGGGTTGATGAGGATAATAAATCAGCCATGATGGAAGATGGGCAAAATGACCTAATCTGCTCCTATATCTTATAGTCTATGGGCAACGTTGGGTTCAAAGTCATATTGATATAGAGGAAGTAGATGCCTCCTGCACTTACGTGAACAGCCTTATTTGAGTTTGGCAGTGTTATTCCTTTTCTATAAACTGCAGACTCCTGCCCATGAGGTAGAAGCTCGGAATAATAATTTTGCTAAACTGACTTGCTCTTAAATTTGTTGGCACCATAATAATACCCTATGTGATTTTTAATGTGTTTACTGCAAATCCTCCAAATCTTCAGAAGGATTAAACAATTAACAGCTAAGTTACACATCAGTTAGAAGAAATTATCCTACAGGCATGTTTATTGACGCAGAAGTTACATGAACTGACAGGCATGTACCATTTGCTAGCATTTCTGCATGTAATTGCCTGCCTTCTGGTTAAAACATATTTCATTTTCTGAATCCATGTGTGGCCTTGTAGTCAGGAACATATTTAGTTCTGCTTTAGAAGTTTTTAAGTTCCTCAGATTCCCTTCAGAATTTGACCAGATGATCTCAATTTATCTCAAGCAGATATGTAAACCCCATCCACACCCATTCCATCTCCCTGTTCCAAAGATCAATTTAGCATATAATTGATAGGCATCCGTTAGTCTCGTGAGACCATGGATCTGCCCCTGGAGTTTCCAGGGTGCAGGCCTGGGCAGGGTTGTATGGGAGACCGGCAGTTGCCCAGGTTGCAGGCCTTCCCCTCTCCACGCCATCGATCTTGTCCAAGGGAAGGGCACTAGGACCCAAGCAGCTTGGCACCAGTGTCATCACAGAGCAATGTGTCTTGCTTAAGGACACAACAGATTGCCTGAGCTGAGGTTTGAACCAGTGACCTTCAGATCACTAGACCAATGCCTTATCCACTAGGCCACGCGCCAACACGATTTAGCATATAAACCCCAGATAAGTGCCGTATCAGATATTAAACTGATAAGAACAGATACTACACTTGGTTTTAACCAAGTATTGTGGGGAAAACAAATGCTGGAAGTACCAATGACTACCTTTAACTTCAATGCTTAGATGGTAACCAAATGAGTGGATGTCATGACCATTACAAAACATACCCAATTCTAGAGTAGCTAGACAATCCACAACTAGGTTATCATCCAGTTGTGAGGTAAAAAAGAGCCCCCAGTGCATATTCAAAGAAATGATAAAATATGTAATCTACCCTCATAGTAAAGATGCACTTGCAAATTCCTGATTAAATTTATGAAGAGCAATGGATTAGTTAAACTCTCTTAGTATGTTTATGGAATCCTGATTAACAAATTCACTTCCAGCAAATACATTCCACAAATAATTCACTAGGTTTGAAATACATGGGCTTGTCTTGAATAGAGTATGAAATATAATAAAAACAAATGCATTCCGTGTTCAGTTGAGTAAATATATTTTTTGCTACAAACTTGAAAAGAAGAGCAAATAGTGATTTAAAATATCCATTTTCAATGAAATTTTAAAAATATTTTATTTTCAATTTCTCCAAAATCTCCCACCTTTTCCTCATTTAGGGGGTCACGGTAAGCAGAAGAAGGCAGACTATTGCTAGGAGACACAAAAGACTGCAGATGCTTGAATCCGTAGAAGCAGTCAAAATGCTGGAGCAATTCAATGATCAGGCAGCAGCTGCTGCTCCAGATTGGACCCATGCTAGGTTTTGGTTCCATAAGTGCCATTATCTACCTAGCAACGTACCTCAACAATCAATCGTAATATACCATTTGTGGCTGGGCAGATGTGTGATCATGTTTAACATGATGAATGCAAGTAGGTCATTTCCAGCTGGGAAGTCTGGGGCCAATGAATTGGAATCAGAATCAGGATTAGTATCACTGGAATACAATATGTTGTGAAATTCTTTGTTTTTCATTAGCAGTACAGTGCAATATATTTAAAAACACCCGTAAACCACAGTAAGAAATACAAATAAATGAATTGAATTCAATAAGTAGTGCAAAAAGAGCTAAATTAGAGAGGCAGTGCCCGTGTGTGGATTCGTTGTCCATTCAGAAATCTGATGGTGGAGGGGAAGAAGCTGTTCTTAAAATTTTGAGTCTGTGTCTTCACACTGCTGTACCTCCTCTTTAATGGTAGTAATAAGGGGAGAGCATGTCCTGGGTAATGGGGTGCTTAACGCTGGATGCCAACTTTTTATGGCATCACCTTTTAAAGATGTCCTCAAGGCTGGGGAGGCTGGTGCCCATGATTATGTTGGCTGGCCCAATCAGAATCAGAATCAGAATCTGGTTTATTATCACCAGCATGTGATGTGAAATTTGTTAACTTAGGAGCAGCAGTTTGATGCAATACATAATCTAGCAGAGAGAGAGAAAAAATACAATAAAACGTAAATAAACAATTAAATCAATTACGTATATTGAATAGATTTTAACAAATGTGCAAAAAACAGAAATACTGTTATATTAAAAAATGTGAGGTAGTGTCCAAAGCTTTAACATCCATTCAGGAATTGGATGGTAGAGAGGAAGAAGCTGTTCCTGAATTGCTGAGTGTACCTCCTACCTGATGGTAACAGTGAGAAAAGGGCATGCCCTGAGTGCTGGACGTCCTTAATAATGGGTGCTGCCTTTCTGAGACACTGCTCCCGAAAGATGTCCTGGGTACTTTGTAGGCTGGTGCCCAAGATGGAGCTGACTAGATTTACAACCTCCTGTAGCTCCTTTCGGTCCTGTGCAGTAGCCCCTCCATACCAGACAGTGATGCAGCCTGTCAGAATGCTCTCCACAGTACAACTACAGAAGTTTTTGAGTGTATTTGTTGACATGCCAAATCTCTTCAAACTCCTAATAAAATATGGCTGTTGTCTTGCCTTCTTTATGCATTTCACTAGCAAAGACTGGAAATCTGGTCAGAATTAATGAGAAAATGAATGCTGCTAAGTACAGAGAGATCCTGAATAAAAACCTGCTGACCTCTGCCAAAAAGCTTAAACTGGTGAGGAGGTCCATCTTTCAGCAGGACAATGAATCAAAGCGCACTGCCAGAGCAGCCGTGGAGAGACTTCAAATGAAGAAAATTGATGTTCCTGAGTAGTCCACTCAGAATTCTGACCTTAGCCCGATTAAACATCTCTGGTAAGCCCTCAAGATTGCTGTCCAACGCTATTCCTCAACTAACCTGGCACAGCTTGAGCAAGGAGGAATGGGCCAATCTAATAGCTGTGAGAGATGGTTCAACTAAGTACACAGCAAACGGAGATGAATACTTTTGAACTGCTGACATTTCAGTTTTTGAATTTTTAGCTTTTCATGCTTTACAATTTTCCTCATTTCTGGGCTCCACTGTGAAAAAAAAAGAATGTGATCCACAAATAAAAGTTCTCAGTTAACTTGATCAAAATCTGTTGCACTACTCATTTACGTAAAGAAAGGGCTGGTGGCTGAATACTTTTACAAGGTTCTGTATCACTCAGCCTTTTTTTCTCTTTCCCAAACAAATTCCTTAGACTGATTCCCATTGTCTACTTAAATCTCGCCTGAACAACAAGTGTCACTTTTGCCACTAAAATATGAAAAATCTAATCACTTCAGTCTTTATACCTTCCTTAGGTCACTGTGGCCAACTTCCTTTAAGACCCTCATTGCTTTGCCTTGAAGTGTTACACAGAACACCAAGAGACCTCCAAACAGAGCAGAAAATGGAGGCATTTGCTGCACAGGCAATAAGGGACTCCTTACTAATCTTTTCAGAAGAAGCATGTTGAATTATAGTACACAATGAAGACAAAAGTGAACCACTCCATAGTCATCATTGACCTCAGAATAGTTCACGAGTAACCAATGGAAAGAGCTGAGATGAAAATAAGCCATTGCACTCAGCTTAGCAGGGTCTCCTTGCACTGATCATAATACATTAAAAAAATGTCCACTAATCTATTTACTGAAATGCTTCATTACAATTGCTTTCTGAAAACTCCTGTGCACAGATAAATTAGGCTTACTTTTGCAGCTTTGGAAATAACAAATGGAGCCATCTACAGGGATCAATCAAACATAGGCCAGTTGGGAACCCCAGGAAGTACAGCTAGTCACTGAGTAAGACACTCACAGAGCAGCAGCATTTGTGGAGGTGGTGGCTCTCAGCACTCGTTTCTGTCCCGCTTGCTCATGTTTTTTCCACTCAGAAAACCCAACGGGTTTGTCTTTAAGTGCAGGGTGCTTGGACTCAAGGTGCCAAAACAGTTTTGAGGGCTTCATTGCCCCATTAGACAGCTTGTCTCCACATATCACACACAGGGGGCTTGGAGCTTGTGAGTCACCGGTTGCAATAAAACCATATTTTATGTATGACTCGTCGTATTTTCTGTTGAAGGAAGCTTTCTTTTTTTTTTGCAGTCTCGGCCTCAGCTGCCTCTGCACTATTAACATCATTAGGCCTTTTATGTCCCTATCACCTCTTCCAAAGAAACTCTCAAGTGACGTTTGTTTTTCACTCATCGAGTAGTTGTAGGTTAATGACTGACTGATGACCTCGCGTGCGTTCAAGTTCAACAGTGGGCATGACAGGGAATGAGGAAAGGTGCAGCTGACTCATATTGTTTCATATCACCAAATCATATTGTTTCCTCGCGGCCTGGTAGCACATGCTTTGCCACTGCCCAAAAAGACCTATTTTCGAATTACAGAGATACGATGGGATTATAGATTATTAAGTTATGCAGTAATGAAGGAAGCCACGAGATTTATAAAATAATGATGTGACAGGAAAACACAAAAGAATTTCAGCATTAACAGTGCTAATATCCATTCCTATAAGTATAAAATTCATCCTTTTCCAAAGAAACCAAAAACCTTAAAAAACATATTAACAAATTTATGGTTTACATAAGGCTATTTTGTCTCATGATACATGCTGTGATGTTAGCAATATAGACTGATTTTGTATTTTCACAATCTGGATAGCCAGTTGACAGACAATTTGCATGATCTCATGCTCATGAAGTTTCTTTGAAAATGAATCCAGGCAATCTGTTATCAAAATCATATGGACTGGTCTAATTAATATCAGATGTTCAAAATTCTACCCATTCTGAAATTTAAGCTTACAATGATCCAGGGATTTATTGTAATAAGTTTCCATCAATTTATAGTTTGCATGCTAATAAAACAATCTAGAAAAATTATCGAGTCTTGATCAGAGATCAAGACAAATTATAAAGGATTTGCTGGCACAATGTGTCCCAGCCAGCATTTAATCTTCCCTTGGGCTTTCTTTCTCATCCAAACCCAACAATATATCCTTTGATTCCTTGCTGCCTGATTAGACCATAAAATCAGAAGACCATAAGATATAGGAGCAGAAGTAGGCCATTTGGCCCATTGAGTCTGCTCCAGCATTCAATGATGGGCTGATCAATTCTTCCAGTCATCCCCACTTCCCTGCCTTCTCCCATACCCTTTGATGTCCTGGCTAATCAAGAACCTATCTATCTCTGCCTTGAATATACCGAGAGACTTGGCCTCCACAGCCACTAGTGGCAACAAATTCCACAGATTTATCACCTTCTGACTAATTTCTCTGCATCTCTGTTCTAAAAGGACATCCATTAATCCTGAAGTTGTACCCTCTTGTCCTAGAGTACCCTTCCAAGGGAAATAACTTTGCCACATCTAATCTGTTCAGGCCTTCTAACATTTGGAATGTTTCAATGAGATTCCCCCCTCATTCTTCTGAACTCCAAGGAATACAGCCCAAGAGCTGCCAGATCTTCATCATACGGTAACCCTTTCATTTCTGTAATCATTCTCGTGAATCTTCTCCGAACCCTCTCCAATGTCAGTATATCCTTTCTAAAATTAGGTGCCCAAAACTGTACGCAATACCCCAAGTGTGGTCTCATGAGTGTCTTATAGAGCTGGAACATCACATCCCTGCTCTTATATACTATACCTCTAGAAATGAATGCCAGCATTGCATTCGCCTTCTTCACAACTGAAACAACTAGGATGTTAACCTTTAGGGTATCTTGTACAAGGACTCCCAAGTCCCTTTGCATTTCTGCATTTTGAATTCTCTCCCCATCTAAATGATAGTCTGCCCATTTATTTCTTCCACCGAAGTGCATGACCATACATTTTCCAACATTTATTTCATTTGCCACTTCTTTGTCCATTCCCCTAAACTAGCTAAGTCTCTCTGCTTCCTCAACACTACCTAGTCCTCCACCTATCTTTGTATCATCAGCAAATTTAGCCACAATTTCATTAATATTGTAGTCCAAATCATTGACATACATCGTAAAAAGCAGCGGTCCCAACATCAACCCCTGTAGAACTCTGCTGGCAACCAGCAGCCAGCCAGAATAGAATCCTTTTATTCCCACTCTCTTTTTCTGCCAACCAGCCAATGCTTCACCCATGCGAGTAACTTCCCTGCAATCCCATGGGCTTTTATCTTGCATAGCAGCCTTATGTGTGGCACCTTGTCAAAGGCCTTCTGAAAATCCAAGTACACCATGTCTACTACATCTCCTTTGTCTACCCTGTTTATAATTTCCTCAAAGAATTGCAGTAGTTTTGTCAGGCAGGATTTTCCTTTCAGGAAACCATGCTGGCTTTGGCCTATCTTGTCATGTGCAGGTATACCGTAATCTTATCCTTAACAATCGATTCCAACAACTTCCTAACCACTGATGTCAGGCTAACTGGTCTATAGGTTCCTTTCTGCTGCCTCCCACCCTTCTTAAGTAGCGGAGTAACACTTGCAATTTTCCAGTCATCCAGTGCAATGCCAGAATCTATCAATTCTTGAAAGATCATCGTTAATGCCTCTGCAATCTCTTCAGCTACTTCCTAGAATCCGAGGGTACATTCCATCAGGTCCAGGAGATTTATCCACCCTCAGACCATTAAGTTTTCTGAGCACCTTCTCAGTTGTAATTTCTGCTGCACAAGCTTCACTTCCCTGACTCTCTTGAATGTTTGGTATATTGCAAACGTCTTCCACTTGAAGACTGATGCAAAATATGCATTCAGTTCTTCTATCATCTCTGCATCTCTCATTACAATATCATTTTGTATCTACCCTCAACTCTCCTTTACCCTTTATATACATAGAAAAGCTTTTAGTATCTTCTTTGATATTAATCACCAGCTTCCTCTCATAATTCATCTTTTCCTTCTGAATGACCTTCTTAGTTTGCTTCTGCAAGTTTTTAAAAGTTTCCCAATCCTCTATCTTTCCACTAGCTCTGGCTTTCTTGTATGCCCTCTCTTTTGTTTTTACTTTGGCTCTGATTTCACTTGTCAGCCACAGAAGAGTCCTTCTTCTGCTTGAAAATTTATTCTTATTTGGAATATATCTGTCTTGCACTTCCCACATTTTTTTTCAGAATCTCCAGCTGTTGCTGCTCTGTTGTCTTTCCTGCAAATGTCCCTTTCCAGTCAACTTCGACCAGCTCTCATCTCAAGCCATTGTAATTTCCTTTATTCCACCAAAATACTGACACATTGGATTTTATTTTTCCCTCTCAAATTTCAATGTGAACTCGATCATATTGTAATCACTGTTCCCTAAGGGTTCCTTAACCTCAAACTCTCCTATCACCTCCAGAACCTTGCACAACACCCAATCCAGCACAGCCGGTCCCCTAGTGGGCTCAACAACAAGCTGTTCCAAAAAGCCATCCCTTAGACATTCTACAAATTCTCTCTCTTGAGGTCCAGTACTGACCTGGTTTTCCCAATCCACTTTCATGTTAAAATCCCCAACAAATACCATGACGTTGCCTTTCTGACATGCCTTTTCTATCTCCTGCTGTAATTTGTAATCCACATCATGGCGGCTGTTTGGAGGCCTGTATACAACTACTATTAAGGTCCTTTTACTCTTGCTATTTCTTATTGGCTTGACTAACTTGTCCTTAAGTACATGTGTGCTGTGTTGTAGCTACTTATAGTCTATTTCACATTCGAACGTCTCTACAGAGGTTTCTCTGGAAGTTTATCTTTAACATTAATGACATTATACTTATACCCCAATTCTCTCCTAGATTACCAGAAAGCATTTGATGAAGTACCTTATCAACTCATTGCAGAATATTAAAGGAGGTACGATGTTGGCAGGAATAGAAGATGGGTTAACAAGAAGCAAAGAATAATCAAATGTGGGTCTTTTTCGCATTGGCAACATATAGTAAGTGAAGTGGAACAGAGATTCTTGCGTGCAGCTCAACTTGTTTTTTTACAATTTATATCACTGTTCAAGATATCACTGATGAAGACTCTGTGTGATGATACAAAGATATGTAAGAAAGTAAGTTGTGAAGATGTCATAATGAGGTTATAGTGGATAGATTCAGTGAATGGTTAAATATCTGGAAAATGTAGCATCTTGTAGAAAAATGTGAAATTTTCCAGGGAGAAAAAGAAGCATACTGTTAAATCTCATACTGAGATAGCCGTGTCATCTTAAGAAAGACTAGATGGGAGGGCTTATATTTCCTTGTGTTTAGAGGAGTGAAAGAGACAATTTAATTGAGAATCCAAGACTCTGATGCATCTTGAAAAGTGAATATTGGATATTTTCTCTTACAGGACAATTTAGACAGTTTAAAATAAGAGGCCATCTATTTAAGATGGGAATGCTGCCAAATTTTTTCTCTAAGGTTGTGTCTTTGGAGCTCTCCCACACAAAGACCAGTGCAAGCAAAATTTGTGGATTATTTTAAGACAGGCCTTGGGATGAAAGATAACCCAAGAGTATGCAGGAAAGTGGGATTGAAGTTACAATCTGCTCAATCATGAGTTGATTGAATGAGGAAACTTCAGGAACCTGTGTCATTTACTCCTACTCTCCATTCATATTTAAGTATGGTGGGACGTGATGGATTAACACTCACTTCAGACAAATTACAATCTTTTTTCTGGTCTTGGAATATTAGGTTTATAATCAAAAGGTACCTTTATTTAATGGGAATAGATTGGGAATTTTGATTATATATTGCCTGAAGTAACTGTATAGCATTTGAGACTAGGTCATGCAAGCTATAACAATACATACAAAAATTAAGATGCCATAGTAACTGTAACTTTTGTGACAGCACTACGACAATGCAGAGAAAATAATACGAGGGGTGATTGATAAGTTTGTGGCCTAAGGTAGAAGGAGTCAATTTTAGAAAACCTAGCACGTTTATTTTTCAACATAGTCCCCTCCTACATTTACACACTTAGTCCAGTGGTCGGAGCATACGGATCTTGGACCTCCAGGAAGTGTCCACAGCAGGGATGATTGATAAGTTCATGGCCCAATGTAGAAGGAGATGAGTTATACAGCTCTTGTAACATGCACATGCAGTTCAACTCTTTCAGTGTTTATGCAGAAAGTTTGAAGTTAATAACTCATCTCCTTCTACCTTAGGCCACAAACTTAGCAATCACCCCTCGTATTCATAGACTGTGAAAAGTTAAAGGGATACTTTGTAAGTCGAATATAAAATATAGATAAAGCTGGAGATAATAACTTGGATCATTAAGTGGGTGATCAGCAAACTAGGCATAAAAACTGTGTAAATATCCAAACTTGATTTTATGCTGAACGTGTGATAAGATAGACTGTTGACCTCACAAACTACCATGTTACGGCCTTGCACCTTATCGTCTGTCTCTGCATTGCATTTTCTCTGTAACTGTAACACATTCTGCATTGTTTTCCCTTGTACTTCCTCGATGTAATGAAATGATCTGTACGGATGGTATGTTTTGCACTGCACATGTGACAATAATAAGCCAGTTTATGAATTTACCAAATAATTGGATAAAACAAAATGAAGGATATTTTCCAGTAATCTGCTGATGCACTCTTGTTTCTTGCTGGCATTTTGGGCTTATTACTATAATATTGAATGTGCTCTATTCTTGCATTCATTATCATTATTTATCCATCTATTAAAGAGGAATTTTTCAACTTCCAGCTGGTCCATTGAGAGCAATTATAATGTGATAAATCCCACAATATTCCAAATATACCTTCCATTTACTTATAGCTTGTCATAACATTGGTTATCCTGAGTTGTATGTCGCCTTGAATATAGGATTGGATTTGCTAACAAATCATGGTAATCAAGTTTTGATCAATTAATCTGTTACAGATCCAGATAATTCTCTGAAAACTCAATAAATCATTAAAAATGGTAAGTAGGTTGTCATACCTCCTCTGTTTCATGGTCTTTGGACTACACAAAACTGGTTATCTTAATATAGAAAAGAATCATCCCTCATATTTGGAATCTAATAAAGAAAATATTACTAATCTTTATCAGATTCAAAATTTCTTTTTTATTTTGGTTTTCAGAGAATATAATAAGATGTAGAAATAAATTTGGTTTTAATTGCTTCAAAGCCTGGAATGAAGAGGCTCCAAAGATCATATCCACTAGAGGCAGAAGAAGGTTATAGACTCAGCCAGCTCCATCATAGGCACCACCCTCCCCACCATCGAGAACAATTTCAGGAGGCAGTGCTTCAAGATACTTATCATTAAGGACCCTCACCATCTAGGATATGCCCTCTTCTCATGACAGCTGTCAGGGAAGAGGTACAAGAGCATTAAGAGCCACACTGAGAAAAGTTTCTTCCTCTCTGCCATCAGATTTCTGAATGGTACATGAATCCATGAACACTTCCTTCTTTTTACACTGTTTATTTTGTAATTTATAGTAATTTTATATCTTTGCACTATACTGCTGCTAAAAGACACATTTTGCACAATATTAATCTGTGATGATAAACCTAATTCCGATTTTGAAGCATTGTTTTTATGATGATCATGGGACTTGGTCTTAAGTCTGAAATCCCATCATCTGCCACCTTCAAACAAGCATTCATTAAAGCTCAGTTTATAAAGATTCTGTTAACATAAGATTACAGAGGAAGGACACTTAGGAATTGAAAACATTCCAATCTCGGAAGAATAACTGCTCTTTCATACAAAACAAGTTTTTCACTGAATTTCAGCACAGATGACAATAATAATCCAAGTTATCAATTTACCATTAACACGATAAAACATAGTGGCAGTAGTCATATGAACGATGTGAATCTGAAATTGATTCTTTGGTAAAATCCAACATTAACTTGTGGTGATCACACATATTGAGGATGTGAAAAATAGTTGTCGTGACTACACAGTTTACATGATGAACTGGAGGCCAGTGACATTTTAGAAGTGTCCTGGAAAATTAAACCAAAATGTAGACTGCTACTTCATCATTGTCTGAAGAGAGAGTCACCTGTTTTTGTTGATATGAGAGAAAGGTTTGGGACTTCTCAAAATGGGAGATCACTAAATTGGAGAACTGAAGTTTGAACAAGTGTTTCAAGTTAAAAATGATCCATTAAGCTCATAGATGTGAGTTCCAAAGCTCAAGGTAGGAACAGGTAAACCTGCTGATGAAAGCTTAGACACACAGCCAATAAAAGAAAATTCAAGGAAATGGATGAATGGGATGGAACTGGGGGCTTGGTGAGGTTCAGAACACCTCGAATGGGAAGCAGGGATCATTACAGCATGGGCTATAATACAGCCAGGGGATGGGTGGGTTATAGAATACCTCAAATAGTCAAAATACTGAACAATCTTGTCAGAGGATGTAGAATCAATGTAGTTAGGTAATAGAAACAAAGAGAAGAAAACCAGACGTAATGGAGTCTGTGGAGACATAAGAAACTGCAGATGTTGGAATAGGGAGCAAAATATTACCTTGGGCCTGCTAGCTTCTGTCCACCCTTACTCTCTCCCCTTTCTACTGGCTGCTTTCTCTCTCCATTCTTAATCCTGATTCAAAATGCTTCTCTAAACCCTCAATATCTACTGGGCTGCTCATTAACTACCTGGCAAGGGGTTTTCTAGTCTATTTATACAATTCTTGAATCTTCATATCTTGTCTGGGTTTGAAGACCTATCTTTTATCTATTTTCACATTCAATGTCGTATTAGAATACATCTCCTTGCTGGGCTTCACTTACCTCTTGACAAGAAGATCAATGATTTTGTTCATTAAACTTTTATATTTTCTTTCACTATATTCATCATCCTTCTCAGATAATGTACCAGCTTTGTTCAACTTTGCTTTTAGCACAATGGTCTGCATAAATCAAGGGACTGAGTTGGATGCTATGTTGAAGTCGTCCAAGATATTGGTGAGGCTGAATTTAGAGTGTTGTGTACAGTTCTCATCACCTACTCAAAGGAAAGTTATCATTAAGCTTGAAAGAGTCCAGAGAAAATTTACAAGGATTTTGCCATGACCTGTGGACCTGAGTTTTAGGGAAAAGTTGAATAGGTTAGGACTTTACTCCTTGGAGTACAGGAAAATGTGGGGAGATCTACTAGATGTCTACAAAATTACAAGGGGTATAGGTGGAATGCATGCAAGTTTGGAGGAATATGGAAGGATTGGTGCAGGTAGATGCAGTCAAATGATTGAGCTGGTATGAACTGGATGGGCCAAGGGGCCATTTCTGTGCAGTAGCCCTTAATGGTTCTAAAATAACAAGCCAAGAACATTTGCATATAAGGTAGCTACAACAGTAGAAACTAGATATACCAACATAGAAAGAAAACAGTTAGCATTCGTTTATGCATAAAAAAATACATTGTTACCTATGTCCGCAGAAGGATGTTTGCAGTAGAATGCAACTGTCAATCCCTTGAACAAATCAACAAGAATTACATGCGTAAGTCTTACCAAAAGTGTGAAGGATTCAGAGATATGATTTCACTTTGAAATACAAACCAGGAAGAAAATAGATGTAGTAAATACACAATATCATCTCTTTACATGGAAGAATGAAGTGAGAAGCCTAGATTTAAAGATACTGAGTAAGATTGGAGAGATAGACACACAAAGAGTTGCAGATTACTTTGCTCTAAAGGAGATTTTATATGGATAAGGAACTGTTGTAAGAAACTTTTGTTTGATCGAGTAATGGATGTGCATTCCCAATCCCCTCACCACAGTTCCATGTAGTCCTGGAAGTTGCTGCTGATGCTGTAACTATCCCCCACCATCACCCCAGCTACCTTATCTCCTTTGAGAGCACTGGGAGAGTATCCCAGGATTACTTGCTGCTCAACACAAACTGAATGCAGATGTTTGGCAGGAACACAGCACAGTTTATAGATTTATATCTAGTTTTGGGTAGTTTCAAAAATACCCCAGTTTATTGTCAGGTTGAATTACATAAATCCAATGCAATTACCTTTGTAGTTGATTTATTCTGAGGTTCAAACAAGGTTCCTTGGAAACTGACAATTGTAGGTTTCAATTTGGTGCCTCATGGCAGTTTGCTGCTTTGGGACCTCTCGAATTCTGGCTGGCCCCTGCACCGGGGAGGTATTGAAATAGGGCCAGCTGGGAGGATTGAAGCATCTGGTCTGGTGATAGTGGACTATGTGACTTGGACTGGCAGAAATCTGCAGGATCAGGAGGAGCACTTTCAATTTTGAGTTTCAGATCAGTCTGTGTTGGGAGTAGTGCTTAGCCCCAACAGATTAATAGGGAATGGAGTTATGGTCTCTGCTCAGGTTGTAATAAGTAAGAGTTTATTAAAAATATACAGCAATGGGACACACTTGGTGTACAATCCAGCCAATTTACATTCCTCTGATCGTACTTTGTATAGATTTACATCAAATGCTGTCTGGCTGCAATCCCAAACATAACCACTGCAAGATGTTAATCACTAAATTGTCTTTTGTTAGGCACATCATCATATTTGTTCATGCTTAACTTTTATGTTGTTTGGAAATAATTAACATAGCCATTGCTTTAATTGCTTCCTAATTTATTGCACAAATTTGCCAATCTTCATTTAGTAAAATAATTTATTTTTCACGTTAAACTAATAATGCCTGGAATATATTTACATCCCATTGTGAATAATTTTGCCTCACTTTTATGATAGTCCCCTTTGTAAAGATGAAGACTCCAGTAAAACAACCTTGAAGCGTTTCACAAACAAGAAGCCAATTACTTATGCGGAGAAGATTTACTTTGGATCAGCTTGATTCTCTGCCTTTCAAAGATATGATCTTCACTTTTAGTCGCTTGGATGAGGTCAGAACAACGACTTAATCACTCTTTTTTTCACAGAATCATGCAGCACGGGAACAGAACCTTGGATCCACAAAGTCCACACCTTACTTACACTACTTCTGCCCAAATCCCATTTTATTCACATATAATTCTGTCAATGCCTGCAAGATCCAACCACTCATTTGATAAATCTGGGGTGAAGGTCCTGTTTCTGTGGTGTAGTTCTCAATCTACATACTACGGTCAATTTACAGTGACTGGTTAACCTACTAACCAACACGTTTTTGGGGTCTTGTAGGAAAGAGGAAAAACTCACAGGGGGAACATGCAAATTCCATGAAGAGGATACCAAAGGTTTGGATGGAACCAGAGATGCTGGTACTGTGAGCTGCAACTATACACCATCCACATGTTGCAGACGTAATGTCCGGGCAGAACTAATAGTGGAGCTGAGGAGAACCCATTTTCTCCAAGCTCCAGAGCCTCTAATATTCCATTGTAAATACTCTCTGATAGCATCACCTAAACATTGTTGCAGAGAGTGTAGGTCATGAGGTGTGTTGAGTTGCAGACTGAGAATAAAACAAAAGATTTAAAGGTTCATTTATTATCAAAGTATACAACTGTGAAATTCTCCTTTTCCAGGTAGCCATGAAATCCAGAAAGAAAAGAAAGGTAGCACGATCATCAACCCCCAAATAAGCCCTCCCCTGCACAAAAACAGAGCAATCATGTCAATCCCCAAACCCCTCCTCCCACACGAGGAAAAAAACCACCTGGAGGAAACCAGAGCACCTGGAGGAATTCCACGCGAATCATGGGCAGAAGATCCAACCTCCTTACAGACAGTGCCAGAATTGAATTGTTGACTCCAGAACAGCCCGAACCGGAATACATTGCATTAACTTAACCACTATGCCACCGTGAGAGCTAGAACTGCGAATGAGGACAGTAAATAATGATGAAAAAAATGGAAGTCTTTGACATGCTAGCAGTGGTTCAGTTGGAGCAGGTCCATTAGCTTATACTGAAGAAGGCTTCAACTCACGATTTATGAGTTATTTTAGTGTCTGAAGCCAATACGTCTACAAAATTTGTGAATCTCAACTGATGCAAGAGATGAGGGCCGTGAACTCTGCAGAGTGCGGCCATCAGCTGGATGTCATTCAGACAGGGACGTAGACTGAGTGTACGAAAATGTGATCCGTGTCCATGATGTTGTACTAAAAATATCAGATGCAACACAATTTCTAGACTAAACAAATTTACTGAGAACTTTTAATTTTTTACTCAAATTATTTAATATTAAATCAAATCATTCCATGTCAGTAGCAGCCTTTTCAGAATTTATTTCCATTTAACATCAGAAGCAAAAACAGAGCTACTCCTGCTCAAGTAATCCATTGTAATGGTTGGGAAAACTTGAAAAATTAGTTTGTGATGAACAGTAAAGACAGGAAATTTGTGCTTAAGAAGTTATGGATTTAATTGTAACTTACTTCTTAATGATATCTAGATCAGCCACTTTGACAAAGGTAAAAAAAAAATGCCTTGGTTGAAATTGTGGAGCCACAAGAGATTTTGCAGATGCTGCAAATTATTATAAAAATAAGTATGCAGAATACATCTCTGAGGTTTGTCTTCTCCAGATAGCCAGTAAAACACAGAAACCATGAAGGTGGCTGAAAGAAAGACATCAATCACACCCCCTCCCTGCAGGAAAAGAAAAAGAAACAAAAACTCGCAAACCCCAAATACCCCCAACCCCGCACTAGCACAAAAACTAATAGATCAGGGAGTGGTGAGCATCTGGAGTGTAATGCCTGAGTGGTAGAAATGGAAAATGTTTAGAAATGCTTTGGGTAGCATTTCAATTGTCCAAGCATAGAAGGCTAAGGGTCTTTGTTGGAAGATGGGATTCATGCTGATTAATCCAATGAGTATCCACCAGTCAGCATAAACATGGTGGAGCAATTGGCCTGGTTCCATGTTGTATGAAGTTATAAACATAGGTTTACAACTTTATTTTTTGATGCTAGTATTTTTACAGTGGCTCATTAACAGCTTCTGCAAGATAGATTCTCAACAAAGCTCAATATACCAAATAAGATTTCCTTACTTTTGTATTCAAACTTCCTTTCTTTAGTACTAGCCATGAAAATTCCATCATTCTCTCTGATTAAATGCCTATCGTAAGTAGAAATTTAGCCTGCAAAATGAAATCCCACTCTTTTGAATGAAGCTTAAACATTTCTGTAGAAACATTTATCAATCTTAAAAGATAAAAAAACTGGATTGTGGAGGGATCATTTGTATTTTTCTCCCTGTATGTACCTTAAAGAAGACAAGCTCCATTGCCAATGCTCATGTTCAAATATTGACAATCATACTTAAAATGGGTCTCATTTGTTGATATATGACTTCTTTCCTAGCTTATGGCATATTGCTCTGTAAGTAAAAGGCAAATTATTTGTTAGTGAACCCATACTATATATGCAAGATTATTTACTGCTGTTAGTTTTGGGATTTTCAGATAAAATATGTCATGACCATCTTTCGTGCTAAAGATTGAGTTATGGGCAGTTGAGTGGGAAATCCTTCTGCACTAAAACAAACTATGAGGTAAACAATAACCGTTAGTCTGTGACAGATGTTGTTTACAGCTGGTAGCAATTTATAATGTTGTTGATTGTTCATGACTGACATCCTCCGTAGGCGAATTTTTTTTCTGTTTTTCAAGTTACCTTTTTTCAGAAATGAAATGTTTGTTAAAACCTTTGCAGCCTTTTTGTGGTGGAGCAGGACTTAACCTTAGATACTCTTGCTTCTCCACTCTATTTCATCGCTGTCTCAATCCTTGCTAGTCCTTCTGACTTTGCCTAAAGTACCGACTAATCCATTGCTCAAAGAAAGCCCAGTCTAAATTTGAGACAAGGCAGCCTCCTTTTGTTAGGCATTGTATAGCATTCCAAGGTCATAACTGAATTCAATAGCCTTTTATAATCATTATTTTAAACACTTCTGTTTCTAGCTTTCCCTCGTAATATACAGCCATCCAGCCCTTTCTTGTTCTATAATCCTCTTCTTTCATCAGTCTCTGGCTCTTTTTATCATATGGCATCTCCTGCTTCCACTTCTAGTTGTCTTTCCCCATTCTACCTCCTTGCCCTCATGCCTCCTTCTTAGTGTATTAAAACTTGCTTTGCCTTTAATTCTTCAGAGTTCTGATGAAAAGTAATTTCAAATGTTAATTCTCTTATTTACTACACAGATACTGCCTGACCTGCAGAGCAATTTCTTGCTTGATAGGATCTCAGCTGACAGATGGTTTCACATGAAGCTAATTTTGTTAAGGGTTTTGTCTTGGTCATTTTGAAGTACTTTGATGTTCACTGATCTAGAAGGTCTTCGTTGCCAAGCTCTGGCTGATTAGTTCATCCGAAATTTGCTCACTTGCTTAACTTTGCAAGTGGAAATAAAACAACTTTTATTAAAGATTACCAGTTCAGAAATAGGAAATAATAAACTAAGTACAAATCTGCAGAACTAACCATGAGAGATTCCGCAGATGCTGGAAATCCAGAGCAACACACAAAATGCTAGAAGAACTCAGCATCAACTATGGAGGGGAATAAGCAATCGATCTTTCAGGTTGAGGCCCTTCATCAGGTCTAAATGCAAGGAAGTTAAATGTGTCTATTTAAAGCATGTTGAAAGGAATATTTGAACAGTTGCATTTTACTTTTAGGGAACCCATAAAGCTAGTTGACTATGGAGTAACACAAAATACTTTGAGAACTCAGCAGGTCATGCAGCATCTATGGAGGGGAATAAATGGTCAGCATTTCTGCCTGAAGCATTGATGGTTTATTCCCCTCCATAGCTATAGCCTTACTTTTTGAGTTCCTCCATTATTTTCTATGTGTTACACTGGATTTCCAGCAGTGGTAGAATCTCTTACGCTTATAGTCAAATACAGAGAAGGGACAAGTAGAACTTAAATGTATTGAATGAGTCCTGATGAAGTGCCTAGGCCCAAAATATTGTCTGTTTATTCCTCTCCAGCGATACTGCCTGACCTGCTGAGTCCCTCCAGAGCCAGTGTGTGTTACTCTGGACCTCCAGAATCTTCAGATTCTGTTGTGTTTATAATATTATTTCCTGATGATTTTTAAATGTGTGTGCAAAAGAGCTGCTCCTATGCATTCATGAGGGCTGAAAGATCTGGCTGTTATTAGCATGCTCGATTGAATCGCTATGGATTTCTAATTAGTTCCAAAACAATAACTAGTTTGTACAGTACTCAGAAGCCGAGGCTAAGGATGTAGTTTATGCGGAGATAACACTTACCAAAAGGTCAACATGGATGGCTATTAATAGATTATTTCAAGTTAACATTGTGTGCTCCAAGGAGATGGATTCAACCTTTGTAAGAGTAGAAATAAACAGGATGTTCACGACAGGGTGCTGGTCTGAGTTTGTTTATCTTGAAGAGTGAGTTGTGCCATTTTTTAACTAGAATCAGAAATCATCCAATTTGTAACCAACATTTCTGTCTTCTGTTGAAAATCCACAAGTGCAGAAAGCCAGATTGCACAGGCTAGAACTAATATGAGGCATGGGGCAGGCATTCTGCCTGAAGACGTTTGGAATTTTTGGTTTAATACTTAATGGAGCACAAGTACAGGGCCTCCAAAGCATGCTGTTCAGATTTCCACTCTAGTAATCTATGTCCTTGAGGTAGTTGTGCTGCACTGATGTATTTCTCAAGGAGTCAAGTAGCCCAGTGCAAGTCTTCCTCCGAATTCCCATCTCTCTGATCATGAAATCTGCCTGCTGAGCCTGCAACAACTTTGAACTTTGGGCCAATGAAACCAGTGAGAAGGAATTACTACCAAGAGAACAGCGAGGACATAAGAACAAAAGAAATAGGAGTGGGAGTGGGACAACTAGCCCTTTAAGCCTTCTCTGTTATTCAATAAAATCATGGCTGATCTGGCCATGGACTCAGCTCCACCTATCTGCTTTTTCCCCATATTTAATTCCCTGCTATGCAAAAATCTATCTGTGCTTTAAATATACTTAATGGCATAGTCTCTACTGCTTCTCTGGGCAGCGAGCTTCACAGATTCACTAATCTCAAGTAAAAACAGTTCATCGTCATTTCCATGTTAAAACTACCCCCTGTATCTTGGGGCTAGTCCTCATCCCATCTACATGTTGAAGCATCTTTCCTGCCTCTGCCTTGCCTAGCCCTTTCATAATTTTATGTTTTTCTATAATGTCCCCTTTCATTCTTCAGAATTCCAGCGAGTATAGTGTGAGTTGACTCAATCTCTCCTCGTATGCTAACACCCCACTACCTCCCAGCCCACATTCTCTGAAATCAACCCAGTGAATCTCTTCTGCACCATCTCTAAAGCCAATATATCTTTTCTCAAGTAAGGAGACCAGAGCTGTACACAGTACTCCATGTTACTTTGCAACACACCCTCCCTGCTCATAAATTCAATCTTTCTGATATCACCTGCAAATGAACATTTTGTGATTCATATGCAAGCATGCCCCAAGTCCCTCTGCATAACAGCATGCTGCAATCTTTCACCATTTAAGTAATAATCTGATCTTCTGATTTTCCATTCAAAATCAAAACAAAAATGATTTATTTGTTTTCAACTATTTTAAGAATGAAATGTTTAATTACGATTGAGTATAAATGATTTGCAATTAAGTTGTTGGTGTGTGCAAATCCTGTGTGTGAAAGTACAGGAAAACTAGATGAAATTAATGCTGTCAAGTACTTCCACAGCCTTTACTATTTGGCCAAGCACTGGACCTACATGAAATACTCCAAATTTCAAAATGACTTATAACCACATAGAATTATGTGTGAGTTTACATTTCAAGCCAGTGTTAATTGTTAATATGAAATAGGATAAGCAGCATAGAATAATGCTAATGAAAGGTTTGTGGTTCTTGGTAAAAGGATCTGTGCCATATGGAAAGCAAGATGGATCCTGTCATCTCGAAAGCAGCTCTAAATTCTCAAAAAGTAATGCAGAATCAAAAGGAAGGGTGAAATGATGTTGTCAACAGATCCAAGGGTAGAAACTCCTTGGCATTTTTGTACTAAGTAGGTAGGTCTGATTGGCATGTGATACACCAACACTTTTGATTTGCCAGCAGAGTGGTCCCAAATTGTCAATTAATATTACAGTCACCCTTCTGCTAGTACTTTAAGTAGGCAAGGAACATCCTCCTAGAGTTTGGGAATTCCTCATTTTTATCAGTAAAGTACTTTGCTATGAGTACCTGGGGGTACTTCTTTTAATGGGGGTAGAAAGGGTTTCTGCAAATATTACTGCTCAGCTCTCTGGTCTTGTTTGCACTTTTTTAATGGTAAAACCAACTGAAAACTATAATAAGCAAATTCACTGTTATTAACCATTGCAGCCAATTGATGAAGCCCAGAAACTAGCAATGATATACAATTAAAGTACTTCCTTTCAAAGCAGACAAAGTGGAAAATAAGAATATTCCTTGTTTGCCCCCGCCAACTTTTCTGTCTGCAAAACTAACTTGTTGTATGTTTCTTAGTTCTGATGAAGTCCTTGAGCTTAAATGTTGTTTCTCTTTACACAGTTCCTGAACTGCTGAGTCTTTCCAACATTTTGTATTCTTATTTTAAATAGAAACATACACTTAGTAGCCACTTTATTAGATACACCCTCATGTGTTGGCTAATGCAAATATCTAATCAGCCAATCATGTGGCAGCAACTCAATGCATAAAAGCATGCAGACATGGTCAGGAGGTTCAACTGTTGCTCAAACCAAGCATCTGAATGGTGAAGAAATGTGATTGAAGTGACTCCGATTTTGGTGCCAAACAGGGTGGCTTGGATATCACAGAAACTGCTGATCTCCTGGGATTTTCACACGCAACAGTCTCTAGAGTTTACAGAGAATGGTGCAAAAAACAAAAAAACCCAGAGAGTGGCAGTTCTGTGGTTGAAAATGCCTTGCTAATGTAAGAGGTTGGGGAGAATGGCCAGACTGGTTCAAGCTGACAGGAATGTGACAGTAACACAAATGACCATGCATTCCAACAGTGTTATGCAGAAGAGCATCTCTGAATGTACTACACATCGAATGTTGAAGTGGATGGGCGCAGAAGACTTTACCTGGCTCTACTCTTGTACCTGATAAAGCAGCCACTGAGCGCAGACTTGTTTCTCATTTTGCAACATGAAACTATAAGTGCTGCATTTAAATTGTTCAATTAATTCTATACTAATGATCAATGATCTTAAACTGGAAAGCATGGGTAAAACTTGTGGAGATATATAGAACAGAATTTATGGACAAGTTAATGTGGTGATATTGATCACTCATAACATTGTTATTTTTGTTACCTGGCCAAATTGTATTGCTAATTTTTTCTTTATTTCGCACAGGTCCTGTAAAAAAAAGGCTTTTATACTAATTGGTGTTTGGCATATTTAGGAAAATATAAGAATGAGGTTTTTTCCCCACAATGTGTAACTTCATTCAGTGACATTATTATAATGCTCCTTAGGGTGTTGGATAGAAATCACCTAGGAGACAAAATAAGGCTGTTACCACAACTTTCCAACTGGTCTTAAAACTTCCATAGGATTGAAAAGCAGCTAATAATCCAAGAAAAGGAGAGAAAGATGAATAAGAAAGTTAGACTATGAGGCATAGAAGCAGGATTAACTCATTCAGCCCATTGAGACTGCATCACCATCACGGTTGAGTTATTATCACTCTGAACCCCATTTTTCCTGTCTTCTCCATGTAACCATTGATGCTTGATGCCCTGACTAATCAAGAATCTACCAACATTTCCATTGAATATACCCAATGACTTGGCCTTCACGAGCATCTGCAGCAATGAATTGCAAAGATTTACTACCCCTGGCTAAAGAACATCCTCCTCATCTCTGTTCTAAATAGACTATAAGATATTGGAGCAGAATTAGGACATTGAGTCTGTTCCGTCGTTTCATCATGGCTGATCTGATTTTCCTCTCAGCCCCAAACTCCTTCCTGTATCCCTTCATGCCTTGACAAATCAAGAATATATCCACCTCTGTCTTAAATATACATTAAATCTTGGTCTCCACAGCTGCCTGTGGCAAAGATATCCATAGATTTACCACATGAGGGCTAAAGAAATTCCTCTCCATCTCTGTTCTGAAAGGACACGCCTCTATCTGAGGCTGTGTCCTCTGGTCTTAGACTCTCCCACCACAGGAAGCATCCTCTCCACATCCACTCTATCAAGATCTTTCACCATTCAATAGGTTTCAATGAGGTCACCACTAATTCCTTTGATTTTGAGTGAATACAGGCCCAGAACCATCAAATGCTCTTCATATGACAAGCCATTCAATCCTGGAATCATTTTCATGGACATTCATTGAACCTTCTCCAGTTTCAGCAGATCCTTTCTAAGATAAAGGATTCAAAACTGCTCACAATACTCTAAGTGAGGCCTCACTAGAGATTTATGAAGTCTCAAAATTACATCCTTGCTTTTATATTATAATCCTCTTGAAATGAATGCTAACATTGCATTTGCTTTCCTCTTAATGACTTCTTAGTTGCCTTCCGTTGGTTTTTAGAAGCTTCCCAATCCTCTAAATTCCCACTAATTTTTGCTCTATTATATGCACCCTCTTTGGCTTTTATTTTGGCTTTGTCTTCTCTTGTTAATCACTGTTGTGTCATCTTTCCCTTAGAATACTTCTTCCTCTTCGGGATGTATATATTCTGTGCCTTCTGAATTGCTTCCAGAAATTCCAGCCATTGCTGATCTGCTGTCATCTCTGCCAGCGTTCTTTTCCATTCAAGTCTGGCCAACTCCTCTCTCATGCCTCTGTACTTCTCTTTACTGATACATTTGACTTTAGTTTGTCCTTCTCAAATTTCAGGGTGATCACTTTCCCCAAAGGACTCTTTTACCTTAAACAATTCAGGTTCATTGCACAACACCCAATCCAGAATCCAATAGTAGGCTCAAACACAAGCTACTCTTAAAAGCTATCTCGTTGGCACTCTAGAAATTCTCTATCCTGCAATCCACCATCAACCTGATTTTCCCAATCTACCTGCATATTGAAATCCCCCATGACGATTGTAACATTGCCCTTTAACATGCATTTTCCATCTCCCATTGTAATTTGTAGATCGCATCCTTACTACTGTTTGGGGATCTGTATACAACTACCATCAGGGTCTTTTTACCCTTGCAGTTCCTTAGCTCTATCCACAATGATTCAACACTTTCTGACCCTATGTCACCTTTTTCTAATGATTTGATTTCATTTTTTACTAACAGAGCTATGCCACCTTCTCTGCCAATCTTTTGATGTGTATCCTTGGATGTTAAGCTCCCAGCTATAATCTTTCAGCCATGATCTAGGGATGCCTACAATATCCTAAATGCCAACCTTGCAACTGTGCTACAAGTTCATCTACCTTATTCTATATACTGTACGCATTCAAATATAACACTTTCGATCCTGTATTCACTGTTTTCAATTATGTCCATCTTTTACATTGCACTTCATCCTGTTGACTGCAATTTTGTCCTGTCAACAGCCTCTCCTCACTACACACTGCCTTTGTTTGTAAACCAGCTTCCTTATCTTCAGCACTATCTTCCACCTGTCCTACGATACTTCTTGCACTGAAATATACACAGCTCAGGATACAAGTTGCACCATGCTCAACCTTTTGATTCCTAACTTTACCTGAGGGTTTTACCAGCATCTGTTCTACAACCTCTCTGGCACTCTGGTTCCCATCCCCCTGCAACTCTAGTTTAAACCCCACCGTGCAGCATTAACAAACCTTCTTGCTAAGATATTAGTCCCCCTCCAGTTCAAAATGCAAACCGTCCCTTTTCTACAGATCTCACCTTCCCTGGAAAGAGAGTCCAATGATCCAAAAATTTTATTATCTCTCTCCTACACCAAACCCTTAGCCATGCACTAAACGGTATAATCTTCCTAATTCTGGCCTCACTAGCACGAGGCATGGGTAGCAATCCTGAGCTCATGAAATGAACTTCTCTCGATTCGGAAACTATGCCACTAATTCCCCCACTATAGGAAACATACTCTCCACACCTATTCTATCTAGGCCTTTCAACATTTGATAGGTTTCAATGAGATCCCCCTCATTCAGTGAGTACAGGCTCTGAGGCATTATACATTAGCCCTCTCATTCCTGGAATCATTCTCATGAAAATATGAAAGGAAACCAGAAAATGCCGGAAGTACACAGGATATCTGTTACCATCATGGAAAAGTTAGAGATTTCACTACAGAAGTACTGATCTGAGAAAGCAGTTTGGGATATTGGTGGGATCATTAATGGCCATTGGCTGGTAGAGTCAAAGGGGAAAGTCTGTGATAGGTGAAGATTAATTAATTGTCAAAACGGATGTATGTGTTAGATAAAAACGGGATGTTATGGATTATAAATAAACTACACATTGTTTAGAGTAAGTTTCAATGTTTGCAACATTGAATTGTGATTTTATGCATTTTCATTTGCAAGATGTGGACTGTAACGTTCTTACTGGGCATGCTGAAAAGCATTGATCAAAAGATTATAGCAACTTCTGCCTGGAATAAATAGGAGATTTTTCATTTTATCAAAACAGAAGAGATATCAATGGCAGATTGTCTTCATATCGATCGTTGAAATTCCTTTATGGTATGAATGATATAAATTGCCAGTTACAACACAGGACTTATAAGAATAATATTCAGGGTGACTTGCCATGAGGTTCTGTTGTAAAGGTGCCCAGAAGAGCTCCATTTTGTTTCGCGGTCTATTTCCCTAAGCGAAGAAGCATTCATCTCCCACATTGAAGTTCTTATCTTTGCACCTCATGCACCCTTCCCCCCAGTTTTTTCCATAATTTGTAAATTAGCTCACTCTAAAACACATGGCCAATTTCTTGTAATGTTAATGGGATCCATTTATCATTACTGAAGAGAATGCACTTCCTAAATCCGGTTATCTGTGTTCCAGATGTGAGATCTCTGAATTCCTGAAAGAGATTACTCTTACACTAGCTGATGCACTACATGATTGGGCTGGATACGTGATTGGTGATGAACTGAATTGAAGATTGTAAGGACATGATGACATTCTCCATTGGAATGTGTAAGGATAGAAAAACACTTCAAACATTTGGCAGGAGAGACAATGTGGTCAAGGACCTATCGTCAGAAATGGGAGAGAAAGCAAGTTGATGTGCAAAGAGAATGGAGAAGGGCTAGAAGGAGCAAAAAGAACATCACTGATAGCTTGGGGCCAGGTTGCTATGAAGGTGAACTATCTGCTGAATTCATCTGGCTGATATATTAACAAAAGCAGACTTAAAGAGCATGAGCAAGCAGAGAGGTTCATAAAAATTGTGAAATGCAACTGCAGTCAGAGTTCCAGGAAGTGCCTGGTAGATCATACAGTGAGTGGAGTGAGAACAACTAAATGGGAAATACAAATGGATAACCTATAGTAGAATTGCCACTTCTGATGCAAGAGAGAAATTGTTAAGTTTGATATTGATTCCCAAAGGCTTACAAGGAACTCAAACAAAGGATGGATTGTTTTTGCTCAAGCTTATGCTGCCATTCTAAAGGGCGCAGGAAGCCACAGACAGTGAGGTCATGGAGGAAAAGAGATGGAGAACAATGGGGCCAGGCAACTGTAACGATTAACAGTACACGCGTGTATTATTCAGTCTGCATCTGGAGCAGAGGACAATAGACTGACAGCTCTGGTTGCAATAAACTTGACTGGAACAAATAGAGATGAATTTCTGCTTCACCTGGAAGTTCTATTTGGTTTCCTGGTTGATGTGAAAGTATAGGTGAAAGGGTAGGTGTTGAAAATGAGGATGTTATATTAGAAGGTTCTATGAGAAGGAGAATGGTGATGGCTAGAGATAGAAGAATGGACTGTGGATTTACCTTCAGGATGTCAAGAAGGGAGCAAAGATGTGTCCGTGATGGTATTATTTTGAAGATGGTGAAAATTGTGAAGGATAGTCCATTAAATGAAGGGGCTGGTGCAGATTAGTGGAAAGTGAGGTGAAATTTACTTACACTTCATCTGATCCAGTGTACAGGATTTAGTGTTCACGATGTACTTTCCTTTATATTGGAGAAGCCAAATGCAGGCTGTGTGACCATTTTGTAGAACACCACTGTTCAGTCTGCAGGGTTGGCACTGAGCATCCAACTTCCAGTCACTTTAATCCTTCATCCCATTCTGACTCTGACCCTTTTGTCTACGACTTCCGTTAGTACTTTAGGGTGAGCAACAGTACCACCTCCTTTCTAGGCATGTTGCATTCTTCAGAAAGCAGCAGCAATTCAACAATTTTAGTTACTCCACACCCTGTTTGCATCAGAGCTGATCATTTCTACTATTAGTTTTCGGTTTGTAACATTAACTTGTTATTTTCTCTCTTCTTTGACTCTCCCTGATCAGTAAGGCATTTCCTTCAGTTCTGATATGAAATCTACATTTTTTGTATATCCCCTCATTAACTTATCAATTAATACAGCTATGAAGAAGGCAAGACAGTGGCTATATTTCATTAGGAGTTTGAAGAGATTTGATATGTCACTTAAGACACTCAAAAACTTCTACAGATGTACTGGGGAGGGCATTCTGACAGGCTGCACCACTGTCTGCTGTGGATGGGGTTGGGGGGGTGCCACTGCAAAGGACCGCATGAAGCTACAGAAAGTTGTAAAATTACTCAGCTCCATATTGGGTACCTGCCTCCATTAGTATCTAAGGCATCTTCAAGGAGTGGTACCTCAGGAAGTCAGCATCCATTATTAAGGACCCCATGACTAGGACATGTCCCTTTCTCATTGTTACCATCAAGAAGGAGTTTCAGAAGCCTGAAGGTATACAGTCAGTGATTCAGGAAAAGCTTCTTTCTGTCTATCATCTGATTTCTAAATGGGCGTTGAACCCATGAGCAGTACCGCACTTTTTAATATATTTTATTTCTGTTTTGAACTGTTTTTAATCTAACTATTTAATATACTTACTTACTGTAATTGATTTACTTTTTTTTTTCTTTTTATATTATCATGTGTTGCATTTTACTGCTGCTGCTAAGTTACCAAATTTCATGGCACAAGCCAGTGATAAACCTGATTCTGATTCTGAAATGACTTTCTCAACTAACTCTGAGCTGTAGTGATCTGTGACTATATGACTCCTGACCACATCCTATCAGAGATATTCCAACATCCTCTACATCCCTTCCCTGTGCTATCTATTACTTAGTTCTACCTTATTTTCCCCTTCTTCTCAGCTCTGATGAAAAATTAATTCTGTTTCTCTTTACACAGATACTTGATGACTTGTAGATAGTGTTTAGCACTTCCGGTTTCAATTTCAGATCTGCAGCATTTGCAGTCACTTTAGACCATAAGACACAGGAGCAGAATTAGGCCATTTGGCCCGTCAAATCTCCTCCGCCATTCAATCATGGCTGATCCTTTTCTCCCCTCCTCAACCCCATTCCCCAGCCTTCTCCTCATACATAATCCTTGATGCCATGTCCAATCAAGAACCTATCAGGCCCTGCCTTAATTACACCCAACAACCTGGCCTCCACAACTGCCTGTGGCAAGAAATTCCATAAATTCACCACAGTCTGGCTAAAGAAACTTCTCTGCATCTCTGTTTTAAATGTATGCCCCACCATGGGAAACATCCTTTCCACATCTACTCTGTCTAGGCATTTCAATATTTGAAAGGTTTCAATGAGATCCCTGATCATTCTTCTAAACTTCAGCGAGTACAGACCCAGAGCTATCAAATGTTCCTCACATGATAACCCTTTCAATCCCAGAATATCCTTGTGAACCTCCTCTGGATCTTTTCCAATGCCAGCACATCTTTTCTTAGATGATGAACCAAAAACTGTACACAACACTCAAGATGAGTCCTCCCCAGTGCCTTATAAAGCCTCTGCATCACATCCCTGCTCTTGTATTCTCGACCTCTTGAAATGAATGTAACATTGCATTTGCCTTCCTCACCACTGCAAGTTAACCTTTTGGGTGTCCTGCACAAGAACTTCCAAGTCCCTTTGCATCTCAGATTTTTCAATTTACTCCCCATTTCAAAAATAGTCTGCCGATTTACTTTTACTACCAAAGTGCATGACTATACATTTTCCAACATTGTATTTCATTTGCCAGTCTCTTGCCCATCCTGCTAATCTGACTAAGTCCTTCTGCACTCTACCTGTTTCCTCAGCATGACCTGTCCCTCCACTGACCTTCATATCATCTGCAAACTTGGCATCAAAGCCATCTATTCCATCATCTAAATCACTGATAAGCAGCATAAAGAGAAGCGGTCCCAACACCATCGTCTGTGGAACACCACTAGTCACTGGCAGACAACCAGAAAAGGATCCCCTTATTCGCAACTTGCTGCCTCCTTCCAATCAGCCAGGGTCTAACCATGCCAGTAACTTTCCTGTAATACCATGAGCTCCTAACTTGGTAAGCAGCCTTACCTGTGGCATCTTCTGAAAGACCAAATACACAACACCCACTGCATCCCCTTTATCTATCCTATTTGTAATCTCCTCAAAGAATTCCAACAGATTTGTCAGGCAGGATTTTCTCTTAAGGAAACCATGCTGGCTCTGTCCTATCTCGTCCTGTACTCGATAACCTCATCTTTAACAATTGACTCCAACATTTTCCCAACCACTCAAGTCAGGCTAACTTGTCTATAGTTTCCATTCTGCTGTCTTCCTCCTTTCTAAAAGAGTGGAGTGACATTTGCAATTTTCCAGTCCTCTGGCACCAAACCTACGTCCAATAGTTTTTGAAAGGTCATTACTAATATCTCCACAATCTCCAGCGCTACCTTTTCAGAACCCTAGGGTGCAGTTCATCTGCTCTGGGTGACTTACGTGCCCTTAGGTCTTTCAGCTTGTTGAGCACTTTCTCCCTTGTAATAGAATTGCACTCACTTCTCTTTCCTCACACCCTTCAAAATATGCCACACTGCTAGTGTCTTCCACAGTGAAGACCAATGGAAAATACTCATTTAGCTCATTAGCCATCTCTTTGTCCCCGGTTATTATTTCTCCTACCTCTTTTTCTAGTGGTTTTATATCCACTCTCATTTCTGTTTTATTTTTTACATACTTGAAAAAACTTTTACTACCTGCTTTGATATTGTTTGCTGGCTTGCTTTCATATTTCATCTTTTCCCTTCTAATGAGGTTTTTAGTTGCTCTCTGTAGATTTTTAAAAATTTTCCAATCCTCTATCTTCCCACTAATTTTTGCTTTGTTGTATGTCCTCTCTTGTGTTTTTACATTAGCGCTGACTTCTGTCGTCAGTCACGGTTGTACGTACTATTTTGCCTTTTGAGTATGTCTTTGTTTTTAGAATACACCTATCCTGCACCTTCCTCATTTTTCCTAGTAACTCATGCCATTGCTGCTCTGCAGTTATCTCTCCCAGCATGTCCTTCCAGTTTACTTTGGCCACCTCCTCTCTCATAACTCTGAAATTTCCTTTACTCCGCTCTACATCAGATTTTACTCTATCAAATTTCAAGTTGAGCTCAAGCATATTGTGATCACTGACTCCTAAGGGTTTTACCCTTAGCTTCCTAATCGTCTCCAGTTCATTACATAACACCCAATCCAGTATAGCTGATCCCCTAGTAGGCTCAATGACGAACTGCTCTAAAAAGCCATCTTGTAGGCATTCATCAAATACACTCTCTTGAGATCTAATAACAACTAAACAACTTTGTTTTCCCAATCAACCTGCATGTTAAACTCTCCTATGACTATGTTAACGTTGCTCTCTTCCAATCCTATGTCACATCTTTCCACTGATTTGATGCCATTCCTTACCATGCCACCCCCTCTGCCTACCTTCCCATCCCTCTGATACAAGATGTAACCTTGGACATTCAGCTCCCAACTACAACCATCCTTCAGCCACAACATGGCCACAGCATCATACCAGGCAATCTGTAATAGTGCAATAAGATCATCCACTTTATTTCTTATACTTTGCACTGAGATATAACACCTTGAGTATTGTATTTGCTACCCTTTTTTATTCTGCATTCCTAATCACTGACACCCTGCTGGCTGCAATTTTGTCCTATCATCTGTCTGCCCTTCCTGACAGACTGACAACATGCTATCTTTGTGTTTTTACCATCAATCCTATCCTGAGTCCCTTCACTCTGGTTCCCACCCCACTGCCAAATTAGTTTAAGCCCTCCTCAACAGCTCTAACAAACCTGCCAACGTGAATATTGGGTTGCCGTAGGGTTCAGTTGCAACCCATCCCTTTTGTACAGGTCATACCACCTCCAGAAGATATCCCAGTGGTCCAAGAAGCTAAAGTCCTGCCCCCTCAGGCCATGCATTAATCTGCCAATTAATTTCTACCCTTACTGGTGTGCGGCACAGGCAGCGATCCAGAAATTCCTATGTCAGAGGTCCTGTTTCTTAGCTTTCTACCTAGCTCTCTTTTCAGGACCTCTTTGTTTTTCCTTTCTATGTCATTGGTACCAATATGTACCGAAACACCTGGATGCTCTCCTTCCCCCTCCAAAATGCTGCAGATGCAATCCGGGATGTCCCTAGCCCTTGTACCTCTGAGGAAATATTCGGGTTCCTGTTCACCAGAGGATCTCCTGTCTGCTTCCCTGACCATTGAGTCCCCTATCACTACCGCTCTCCTCTTCTCTCCTCTTTCCCGTCTGCACCACGGACCCACGCTCAATGCCAATAACTTGGTCTCCATGGCATTTCCCGGGAGGTCACCCCCCACAACAGTATCCAAAACGGTATGGTTGTTTTTGAGGGGAATGGCCTCAGGGGTGCACTGTGCTAACTGCCTATTGACATTTCCATTTCTCCTGAGAGTCACCCAGCTACTTGCCTCCTGCATCTTAGGGGTGAACACTTTCCCATAACTCTGATCGATTATCTCCTCACTCTCTTGTACAAGCTGAAGATCATCCAGCTGCTGCTCCAGATCCCTAACATGGTCTTCAAGAAGCTGCAGCTGGATGCATCATGGAGACCCAGAGTCTCCCAGGACTCCAACATACGGCATGAAGAACACACAATGGCCTTTTACTACATAGGTACAGTAAAAGAGAAAAAAAGAAACCCACAGCTAACGCCTCTTTCAAGCCTTTGAACCAAAGCCTGACGCTCCAGCTCTCACCACTGGCCTACTCCCAATAATGGCCGCCCCACTTGTCCCTCCTGTACTTTTAAACAAGCTTTGCCATCCTGCGAGAAACCTTGCTGTGCTCTACTCCTGCTGCTGGCCGGGCCACCAGAATGAGCTTGAACACCTGTGAAGCTCCCCCTTTGCTTGTCCATCACTTCCTCACAGAACAATGCTTATGTTTTGGCTGTTTTCGTCGTGCTCTAATTGGTGGATCAGTGGGGGGTGGCGATGAATACGGAAGGGCATGGTCTAGGGATGGAATGGTGGCAGAATTGATGCACTCACATACAGAAGCCTATTCTGATCTTATGGTGCCTGGACGGCCATTCCTACTCTTCTAGACCCACTAGAAACATATTTAAAAATAGTAATTTTGGGCCATTTTCTAATAGAAAACATTTCCATTTGCCACAAAGTCTCCCTGAAATGTTGTTGTTGTTGTTCGTCCTTCGGAGTCGAAGACGACCACGACTTCAGTCAGTTGGAGGGTTTGTGACTGTGGGTCCGGAGGTGACTGGTGAGGCCAATCCGGGCCCTGAAAGCTCACCCACATGTGGGACACATGAGGGTAGATGCTGCAGTGGAAGTGGAGGTAGCTCAAGCCTTGTGCGTGGCGCATTTCCTCTGAGCCTCTGTGGTGCATCTGATTTCTGCTGCATACGCTCCTTTAGTGGTCCTGCTCCACCAGGTTGGGTGGTCCAGAGCAAGCAATTCCCAGCTACTGGGATTGATGTTGTGGTCTTTGAGAGAGACTTTGATGCAGTCTTTGAAATGTTTCTTCTGCCCTCCAACTGAGCGCTTGCCCTGGCTCAGCTCTCCATACGGCAGCTGTTTTGGTAGTCGACTGTCAGACATCCTGATGACATGGCCAGCCCATCTGGCTTGGGCTTTCTGTAGGAGGGTGTAGACGCTGTGGGTGCTAGCCCACTCCAGGACCTCTGTGTCCCTAAAATAAACTATAAGCAAATTCCAATAATACCAAGGGATCTTGAGTTACATCCACAAAGAAGGACCCAGGCATTCCCAAACTTTTTTATGCCATGGACCAATATCACTAAGCATTAATCTAATAATTAGGTTGACTGGACCACTCTGTAGATTAGGCAGCAACCGTAAGAAAACAGTTAGTTTTTTGGAATCTTATATCCAGGAAGGACCGGAACCTGAAACAATAGACCCATATCTCTTTCCACAAACTCTGCCTAACTAATGGTAGTATCTATGATTTAAATTAACTTTATGCATTCTAGCCTCCAGCAGTGAAAAGTTATCAATAGCTTTGTTGTTTCTTTCCAGTTGTTCCCACGAGGATGTATTTAATGCACAGTTCTTTCCAAAACACTAAGTTGGTATTTATAAAAATGCACCACTCTCACATCTGACATATCCTGTTTACTGTTTACTGTGTTGAATTCCTATGTATTGAAATAAGAATGATTAAATTGTACATTCTCTGTTTTTAATTAAAAGAATATCAACTTTTCTCACACAACAGAAATAGAAAATAAATATGTTCATGTAAAGAAATGCCAATATTTTCATAATCATGTTTTCTATCATCTAGCATTGGATGTGAAAGGTGAAGAGTCTTGCTGTGTACAGTTTTGGTTCGGCTGCACTTGGAGCATTGTGGGTAGTTCTGCTCACCATATTGCAGGTAGAAGGTGGAAGCTTTGGACAGAGTGCTGAGGAGATTCACTACGATGTTGTCTGCATTGAAGTGCATTGGCAGTGAGGAGAGGTTGGATAAAACGGAATTGTTTTTGCTGGAATGAGAGAGGACCTTGTAGAAGTATGTAAGTGAAACACCCTGGTTTCCTCTGCAACATAAATCTAGGGAAGACAACCTCTGGCCCTGCCAAACTCATGAGACTGAGATGCACTCCCACCCCAAACCCCTGTTTGTGTGGATGCTGTGTAACTTGCTACGCTGTTACAAATTGGTGCCACGAAATAACAGTACACTGCATACGATTAAAGGAATTATATTTATGAATCTTAACTAAAGGGTTAGTAAAGAATAACAAAAAGAAAAGCACGCATTCTAATAAAACAGTCAAATGTGCACAAGTCAGAGCTCATCTTGAACCTCTCTGTCACTCATGCGCTGGGCTCTCAGTCAATGCGAAAGCACACACCACCTTCTGAATGTTGCTCACATACTATTGATGAGCACAGGGTGGAAAACAAACTGCTAGTGTAACTGAACAAGTCAAACAGCACCTGTCCAGTCTGCATGAAGGGTTTTGACCCAAAGCATCGCTTTGCCTCCACAGAATCTGTTTAATGCATGACCCATAGCGATTGTTTGCTCCATATTCCAACATCTCCTGACTCTTGGCCCTCAATATTGAAAGAGAGCTAATTAGGATTCTTTGATTAAACTGCTTTGGCCCTATAAAGTACATTATCACAATCAGTATAAGTATGGATTGTAAATTTACAAAGCAAGTACAGATCAATCTTTCTTGTATTCATACTTAAAATATTGTAGAATGGAGTTATTTATGTTATGGAAACAAGTGCAAAGAACAATTTTCTTTTCTATTTAATTCCCCTTTTAGATTTATGACTCCCAATTTGTTATTTAACTTCTTTCTGCATTATATAATCCAACAGAATTTAGGAACAGAAGTATTTCCTAAACCAGATGCTCGAGGAAAGATTATTTATGTGTATAGCATTGTAATTTTCACCTGCTGATATCATCAGATAGATGCTGGCCAGAGCAATGGTGGAAGGTCCAAATACTGATTGGTCTCTGTTTAAAAGTGAAAGACAAACACCAGATTAAATCCTAATTATATTAAAACAATAATTTGAATATTCTTTCAATCTTTTATGCCCATAACTTTCCTTCTCATCATCTTTCCTGTTCCACAGGAAATTGAATTTTTTTTTCCAAAATGTTCACTAGCTGTAAAAATATCTTTTTAGGTTTTTTTCTCTTTGACTTTGCAATGGGTCACAGGTTGCAAAAAGACCTTTCCTGTATTCAGTGCTGGAGAGGCAGTCTGACTCTAAGGATGCAATTACATCAGAAGCTATCAGCTTACTGAAAATGATCAACACCATAGACATTGAAGTCATACTCAACATTGGTAGTGTTGTGGCTGGAGAAGCACCGCCTATTTCCCTCTCCCGTGGACATGCTTTCTTCACATTTGGGGAGGAACTTGAGTCTGAAACTGAACGTTTTAGGAACAGCTTCTTCCCCTTCATCACCAGGTTTCTAAATGGCCCATGAACCCATGGACACAAGCTCATTGTTGGTCTTTTACAGTATTTACTTTACAAGAGAGTAATTTTTATTTTTTGCAGTGTACTGCTGCAGCAAAACATATTTCATGATGTACTGTATGTCAGTGATAATAAAACTTGATTCTGATTCTGATATATTCATATTGCAAGGGTAGCACTGCTTATCCATGCAATTATGTCCAAACTCTTGTCCTGCTGCGACACACACAAAATGTTGGAGGAACTCAGAAGGTCAGGTAGCATCTATGGAAAGGATTAAACCGTCGACATTTCAGGTTGAGAACCTTCTTCAGGACTGGAAAGGAAAGGGGAAGATGCCAGAATAGTGGGGGTGGGGGAGGGGATGGAAGATGTACAAGCTAGAAGATGATAGGTGAGGGTGAGGGGATGAAGTAAGAAACTAGGAGGTGATAGGTGGAAAAGGTGAAGGATGGGAGAAGAAGGAATCAGACAGGAGAGGAGAGTGAACCATGGGAGAAATGGAATGAGGAGGGGTACCAGGAGGAGATGAGAGGCAGGTGAGGAGAAGAGGTAAGAGGGGGGCCAGGGTGCAGAATTGAAGAAGAGGGAAGGGGAAAGGGGAAAAATGCCAGAGGTTGGAGAAATTAATGTTCAAGCCATCAAATTAGAAGCTATCTAGACAGAATATGAGGTGTCGCTCCTTCAACTTGATCACGACAGTCGAGAAAGACATGACCAACATGCCAGAGTGGGAAGGGGGAGTGGAATTAAAATGGCTGGCCATTGGGAAATACTGTTTTTTTTGTAGATGGAGCGAGGATGCTTGGCAAAGTGGTCCCCCAATCTGCAACAGGTCTTACCAGTGTAGAGGAGACAGACAGACATACTTTATTGATCCCGAGGGAAATCGGGTTTCATTACAGTCACACCAACCAAGAATAGTGTAGAAATATAGCAATATAAAACCATAAATAATTAAATAATAGTAAGTAAATAATGCCAAGTGGAAGTTAGTCCAGGACCAGCCTATTGGTTCAGGGTGTCTGACACTCCGAGGGAGGAGTTGTAAAGTTTGATGGCCACAGACAGGAATGACTTCCTATGATGCTCAGTGTTACATCTCGGTGGAATGTACTCCTGTGCCTAACCAGTACATTCTAGTAACCGGGACCAGTTACAGGTAGATGTCACAGACACATTTGCAGATGAAGTATTGCCTCCCGAGGAAAGACTGTTTGGGGCCCTGAATAGAGGTGAGGGAGGAAGTGAGTATGCATTTGTAGCATATGTGTTCTGATTTCAGGGAGAAATGTCAGCAGGGAGATTAGAGGGGATGGACAAATGGACAAGGGAACTATGGAGGGAGCAATCATTGTGGAAAGCATAGAGTAGCTGGGGAGGAGGCAAAGATGTGTTTGGTAGTAGGGTCCTATTGAAGTTGCAGAAGTTATGAAAAATGATGTGCTGGATGTGGAGGATCAATGGAATGGTAGATGGGCTCGAAAGGAACTGTTAAGGCACCAGGAAGTCAAGATGAGTGTGGATGTCCAGGAAATGAAGGAGATGCAAGCAGCATCAATGGTGGAGGAAAGAAAACCTCGTTTATTGATGAAGGAGGACATTTCTGATGTCCTGGAAAGAAAAGCTTCATCCTGGGAACAGATGTGGCAGCAATGAAGGAACTGAGAAAAGAGAATGCATTTTTAAATGACATCGAGTGGGAAGAAGTATAGTCAAGATAGCCATGTGAATCAGTAAGTTTTTTTAAAGGAATCAGTAGAAAATTTGTCTTCAGAAAGTGGAGACAGAGACATAGAGAAATGGACCAAGTGAATTCAAGGATAGGATGGAAGTTGCAGGCAAAATTGGTAAAATTGTTGAGCTCAGCATGGGTGCATGTAGCACCAGTGCAGTCATCAATGTAATGCAGAAAGAGTTGGGAAGCACTACCAGGGAAGGCTTGCAATGTGGTCTGTTCCATGAGCAGACATTGCTGGGGCCCATGTGGGTGCCCATGGCCACACCTTGAGTTTGGTGGAAGTGGAAGGAGCCAAAAGAGAAACTGTTGTCCTGTTGCTGGTTTTGCTCCTGCAGTTATACAGATCAAGAGACAGGTAGGAGCTACCTTCCCAATGCTGTAGTGCCACTTGCTTATTATTATTGCTAAACATTATCATAGAGGTTGATTGTTTGGTGATACAGACAGTTTACCTCAGTCCAAATACATATTAAAGTGAAAAGGATAGCCCAAAGAACATCTGCATTACAGTTCGGCCAAAACAGATAAATATAACAATTCTAAGGTCCCATATATCATGGATCTCCCACAGTTGGCTTGCCCTCAGATTGCTAAGAATGCTACTGCAGCCTCTTAACACGTAGGTGGAGAGGAGTACCTGCAGAAGACACGACCTTTCTTCATGAAGGTTACAGAGAGCATCGAGGACCTCAGTCCAATTCTCTTGTTAGGATGTAGCAGGAAGGTCTCCAGTAGGGAGTAGTACCACAAGTCAAGTCACGTTTATTGTCGTTTCGACCATAACTGCTGGTACAGTACCTAGTAGAAATGAGACAACGTTTTTCCAGGACCATGGTGTTAGATGAGTTACATGTGTTACATGTGAGTGCAGTCCATTCACTTTGGGGAAGATTGCACTGTAGATGAATCCCAGTGCCAACTTTGCTTCTCTTGTGGGCTGAAGGAAAATTAGACCTGTCTTCTACAGTTTGATGATATCTATCAAGGAGCAGTGAGCAGAAAACCGACATGCAAAGCTGAAGTGTGAAGATGTTTCTGAACAATAGTCATCAGAAGGCTAACTTCAAATTGTAGCCTCTTACCTTAAGTTGCACCAGTCTTACGCCCGACTCAAGAGTACAGATTGACGGGGGAATTGACTTCCCATATTCAGGTCAAAACAACTGCAGGGTCTACGTCTAAAGTGATCTAGCCTGTAAATAATCACTGAAATTAGAATGCAATTGTTACCTTACCATCACTAAAAATTGTAACATATACATAAAAGGAAACTGTTCAGCTTCATGTCAAAGAAATTTGATTGTGAATTGCTTCTTGAAACCTGGGGTATTGCTGCACAGTGAAAGAGCAGGTGCACGCCTCAAGAAAGAGCGTTGTTGAATTGTACCCGTTGAACCTGTGTTCCTTCAAGACGCAGATCAACATATTGCTTGAGCATGCCTTCTTGCAGCATTTTTATTACTGAAGACAGTATTAGTAATTGTTAAGTAATTATCCTAACAGCGCAATCTTTTCCACATTGCAAAGCATTATACATTGTAAGATTTCCATTACCAGTTAGGAGGTCCAGTTCTTCCAATATATTTCAGAAAAAAATTATATTTTGGAGTCTTTTCATCATATTAGGATTCTATAGTAGTGTTCTATAAATTTGTATTGGTTAATCTTTTCTCCTGACTGGAAAACGTTTATCTTACCCTTGCACAGTATGACTTCCTCACCCTCTTAGTGCGAGTTGGTCCCTTACCTCATAACATATCCTCATAACTTCCCCCGTACCTCAGGATGGCTGCTGACTCTAGAGTTGTTCACATTTGCATGATTCTTTATTCCTTTATCCCAATCAAAGCTAATAAGGATCACTGACCGGTGGCCAAATGTGAAGACTGTATTATCAGATGGTATTTATCCCTGGACTTCACCAAACCTACCTAATGTACTTACATTATTGATTACAACATCAATTAAATAATTGGCTGGAAAATTAGGGTAATTTTTTTCTTATGGACTGAGTTGCTATGACATGTAATCAATTAGTGAAAGGGTGATGAAAACTGTTTGCAGTCTTAGCTTTCACAAGTTAAGTGGATATGTTTTTGAAAGGGAGTAAATTGTGAGTTTCTGGAAAAAAGACCCAGCACATGAGAGCAATTGGAAAACTCTTTGAGGAGCCAGCACAGGCATGGTTGACCATCCTGACCTGATTCTGAACTGCATGATTGTGTAATTCTTAGATTGCCAATCTGTTGCTGAAGACGATCCAGCCTATTACAGATTGCTTTATCTGTCATGAAGCTTTTTTTTTCTGGTTTATGCAAGAAGCCAAATGGATATGTTAAGTAGCCCCTTGGATCCCTGAACATTATCCTGCCTCAAAATTATAAAAAATGTTTCTCGGCCATCTTTGAGTCACAGAAGTGTAAACCTAAATTTGATTGCTTTTGCAGATACAGGGATGCTGATTTTCCTGCTGTTTTTCAGAAAAGTACAATTACAGTATTATCATGTCCTTAAAAGAACAACATAGTCTTTGGAAACAATTTCCAAAGACAAACAAAAAAATCTTTGAGACTTAACTTTTCCTTCAGAATATAGTATTATTTATAAAGAAAGTGGAACTTCAAATGGAGCATAGTTTGTTATTATCCTCTTCGATTGAAAATCAGTTAATTAAATCTAGAACCCAGTTTTATGTATATGGAGATAAGTGTGGTAAATTATTGGCTAATCAATTGAAAACTGCTTCGGTTAAACAACAGATTACTAGGATTCGTAAACAAGATGGCACGCTGACGATCGACCATAAAGAGATGAATAAAGCCTTTCAAGATTTTTATAATTCCTTATATCAATCAGAATTTGCTGAGGATTCTTCTATAATAGATGAATTTTTGAGGAAATTGAATATTCCAAAATTAACAGTAGAGGATAGTATATTCTTAGATTCACCTATCAGGGAAACTGAAATAAAAAAGGCTATTTTTTCAGTGAATTCTGGTAAAGCTTCTGGTCCAGATGGTTATTCTGCAGAATTTTTAAAATCTTTTTCCTCTATACTTTCTCCTTGGCTTTGTAAAATTTTTAAAGATGCATTAATTATAGGCAAATTGCCGCAATCTTTTTATGAAGCTTCTATTTCTTTAATTCTTAAAAAAGATAAAGACCCTATTGAATGTGCATCCTATCGGCCTATATCCTTGCTGAATATGGATTTTAAGATTTTTAGTAAAATTTTGGCCACTAGATTAGAAAATATATTACCTTGAATCATTTCTGAAGATCAGACTGAATTTATTAAAAATCGCTATTCATCTTTTAACATTAGAATATTAATTAATATTATTTATACTCCTTCACCCAAAATACCAGAATGTGTCATTTCCTGAGATGCTGAAAAAGCATTTGATAGAGTTGAATGGCCATATTTATTTAATACGTTGCAGCATTTTAATTTTAGTTCAAAATTCATATCATGGATTAAATTAATATACCATAAACCTTTGGCTTCGGTTTTTACCAATAATCAAAGATCTTTTTTTTCAGTTATTCCGTGGTACAAGGCAAGGATGTCCTTTAAGTCCTTTATTATTTGACATTGCTTTGGAACCTTCGGCTATAGCCATTCGTGAATCACCTAATATTTTGGGTGTTACTTGAGGGGAGGGGATGTATAAGTTATCATTATATGCTGATGATTTGTTACTATACATATCTGACCCTGAGAGGTCTATTCCTGCTATTTCGTCCTTGCTTGCTCAGTTTAGTAACTTTTCTGGTTATGAATTGAATTTTAATAAGAGCGAGTTATTTCCATTAAACATGCAAGTTCCAATTTATAAACATTTACCATTTAAAGTTGTTACAGATTATTTTACTTATTTAGGTATTAAAATTACTAAAAACATAAAGATTTATTTAAAGCTAATTTTTTACCCTTAATTGACCAAATTAAGCAACTCGCTATCAGGTGGTCTCCATTATCTTTGTCATTGGTTGGTCGAATTAATGTTATTAAGATGATGGTATTACCCAAATTCTTATATTTGTTTCAAGCACTACCAATTTTTATTCCTAAATCTTTTTTTGATATTATTGACTCCAACATATCTTCTTATCTGTGGCAGAATAAAAATCCTAGACTAGGCAAAAAATATTTACAGAAGCCTAAGAAGGAGGGCGGTTTGGCTTTGCCAAACTTGAGATATTACTATTGGGCAGTTAATATACGATATTTAATATTTTGGACGCAAGAATCGACTACAGCTGCTTGCCCACAATGGGTAAATTTGGAATGTAAATCTGTACAAGACTTTTCATTGTTTTCAATTTCAGGATTTTCACTTCCTTTTGCTTTATCTAAATCGAATAAGCAAATAACTAATCCTACAGTCAACTATACATTGCGAATTTGGTTTCAATTTCATAAATTTTTTGGTTTGAATAAGTTTACTTTATCATACCCTATAATATCTAACTATTTTTTTTGGCCCTCTTTTATGGATCAAGCTTTTCTTTTATGGAAAACAAAAGGTACAACATGTTTTCTTGATTTGTTTTTGGATGATAGCGTTATGTCCTTTGAACAGCTATCTAATAAATATAAGTTACCTAAAACCCATTTTTTCAGATATTTGCAAGTTAGGAATTTTTTGTATAATGAGTTACAGTCTTTTCCGAAACTATGTCCATTGGACATTACGGAAAGAATTTTAGCTCTGAATCCTTGTCAAAAGGGTTTACTAGCTGTCATTTATAATATGATCATGAAAATACAGCCAGAAGTATCAGGAAAAAATTAAGATGGAATGGGAAGAAGAACTTCATTGTCTTATATCTACTGAGCAATGGGAGAAAATGTTACTATTAGTTAATTCGTCCTCTATTTGTGCTAAACATGCCCTAATACAATTTAAGGTTGTACATGGAGCTCATATGTCTAAGGATAAGCTTGCTCGATTTTATTCTCATGTTAATCCAACCTGTGACAGATGTCATTCTGATGTTGCTTCATTGACCCACATGTTTTGGTCTTGCCCTTGTTTACAAAATTACTGGAAAGATATTTTCAGTATTATTTCAAGAACTCTGAATATCAATTTCCAACCATATCCTATTACTGCAATTTTTGATATCCACCCTAATGGTGGATAATAGTCATTTATCCTCTTCATCTCGACGAATGATTGCATTTGTTACATTAATGGCTAGAAGATCTATTTTATTGAATTGGAAAGAAATTAATCCTCCAACTATATTTCAGTGGTTTTCTCAAACTATCTCTTGTTTGAGCTTAGAAAAAATTGTTAAAATTTTTAACAATGTTGTTAAAATTGTTAAAATGTTAAAAAATTAAGTGTTGTTTTTGATCCTTCAGTTAAATTTGAAGAAACTTGGAGACCATTTATTCAACATTTTCATATGAGTTAAATTGTCTTTTCCTAAACCTCACTTTTATTATCCTTAATTATTTGGATGGAGGTTCGGAGTTACTGGCACTACTGTATGTATATAACGTTATGCAATGGCCCATGTTGGTTAGTGTTTTTTTTTCTTCTTTTTTGGTTTTTTTTCTTTTTGTTTCTTTTGTTCATAAATACTATGAGTTTGGGAGGCTATATATATTGATTATTATATATTTGAATGTCTACTTAAACTATCAACTATGTACTCTCAAACATTTTATATTCATGTTTCATTTATGCTTGCTTAAAAATTAATAAAAAGATTTAAAAAGAAAGAATATAGTATTATTGCTTCATTAATCATTTTCAGTTCATTTTTGTTTCTAAAATAATTAGTTATAATTGTTAGGAAATTTGTTTATACAATCATTTGTCCCATTTCCTGTATTTACCCTTGCATTCTTTACACGTCCCATTTCCTGAATTATTTTTTATCTTCCGCTTTTTGTCAGTTTTGATGGAATCCATACAGTGATCTCATTTAAAGAATTTTCCATAAATACTTCATAGGTTGAGTACACAAGTTCTAGATACTCGTGGATTTTGATGACTCCCTTATGGAGATGATGGACATCGATGTATTTTAAAAGGTCTTTCAGTCTGTGTTCCATTAATGCTTTAGAAAATGCCAAATAGCAGCACATCAATGTTCCAAAGTTTCAAAACAATCCTAAGAAGGTCTCTGACCTGAAATGTTAATTGTTTCTCTTTTCATGGATATTTCGTAACATGATGAGTGTTTCCAGCATTTTCTTTTTAATTCAGACTTCCAGTTTCTGCAGTCTTATTAGATTTTCAAATATGTTAGCGCTTCAAAGAATGTTACTGTTGAAAAGTTAGAAATGGAATTGATTCAAAAGCTTCCTGCAGGAGAATATACTGTCGTACCATAGCATCAACGAAGTATGAGAATGAATTAAGTCTTTTGATTTTCCTTATGGGTCAGTCAGCATCACATTGAGTGGTGTCAGACATGTCTGGCAAACTGGATTCAGGTTTTATAAGGAGCAGATGAAGATGCCTGATCAGGATGGGGAAGAATAGCTTTATTTGACACATACACACTGAAACATACTGTGAAATGCACCTTTTGAAATGAATTGAATTTTGGTTTATTGTCATTTAGAAACCACAACTGCATTGCAGTTAAAAAATGAAACAATGTTCCTCCAGAATGATATCACAAACGCACATGACAAAACAGACTACACCAGAAAATCCACGTAATGTTTGGCAATCCCCAAATCTAGAGTCCGGGATTTGTGTCTAGAATGTGTTGAGAGCAGCTCACAAGTGTCATCATGACAATGTAGCATGCTCACAACTTACTAAACCTAACCTGTATGCTTTTAGAGTGTGGAGGAAACCCATATAGTCAAGGGGGGATTGTACAAACTCCTTACAGATAGCAGTTAAAATACAACCCGGATCAGTGATTGCTGGTGTTGTAAAGCAATTGTGCCAACCGCTGTGCTACCATGACACACCTATAGAAAATGATATTGCATATATAGAGTATATTAATATATTCAATGGGTCTTTCACTGTAAGCTGAACCAGAAGATTAAGGCGAATGGGATCTATAGACACCATGATAGACTTGATTCAAAATTGCCTGGGTCATAGAAAACAGAAGGATATTATTCTGACTGGAAGTATGTGACTGGGTAAGTACTGGCACCTCTGTTTGTCGCATACATAAATAATTTGGAGGGAAATGTAGATGAATTGATTTATAGGTTTGTAGAAAATACAAAAGATGGCTGAGTTGTAGATAGTAAGGAAGGTTGTCAAAGGTTTCAGTAAAATATAGATGAATTAGAAATGTAGGCAAAGGAATGTGAGAAATGTAGCAGGTGGAGATTAAAATAGAGAAATGTGAGAGTAGCAATTTTGGAAATCTAATGTAAGAGGAACGTAAGCTGTGAAGGTGGACAGGTGGATAGGATGTTTGTCTTCGTCGATCGAGGAGACAAGCATAAAATTGGGAAATAACTTCACAGCAATGCTACATAAAACTTTGGCTAGGCCACACCTGGTGTGTATTTCTGGATAGACTGCGGAAGAGGTTTGCCTGGAAGTTACCTGCTAGGAAAGGTTGGACTAACTTGGATTCATTTCTCGAGAGTGTTGGAGGCTAAGGAAGGCCTGACAGAAGCATGTAAAATTATAAGCGGGATGGATAAGAGAGGTGGTCCAAGCATTGCCAGGGGAAATGCTGGAAAGAAACACTCTAGCATTCTTGAGCAGGTGTCGGGAAGTGGCCTGGTCGAGGGAAGTGCCTGGCGTGAAAAGTGCTAGTCTTTGGCTCGAGAGTCTTCGGCGAGGAGACTCCGCCAGGCACAATTGCACAGGGTGAAGACGTGACCGCTAAGCTGATTCAGTGTGCTACGTGCATGATGTGGGAGGTCAGGGACACTGATGGTGCCCCCGGCTGCTACAGCTGTGGAAAGTGTGTCCAGATTCAGCTTCTGAAGGAACATGTTGCAGAACTGAAGAAAGAACTGGATGACCTCAGGTTTATCCGCGAAAACGAGGGTTTTCTGGACAGGACCTACAGTGAGGTTGTTACACCGAGGATACCTGAAGAGAGAAAGGGGGCGATGATGAGGAAGGAAAGGATGCTTGAAGTACAGGAGACCCCAGGGGATGTACCTCTCATAAACAGGTTCACCTTCTTGGAAGCTGTCAGGACAAAAGATACTGCCAGTCTGAGTGGCAGACAGGTCTGCCAGCCGAAAATTGATGCAGAAGCAGAGCCGAGGAGTCAGACATCAGGAAGAGCAGTGGTAGTAGGGGACTCCATAGTGAGAGGTACGGAAAGGGGTTTCTGCGGCAACAGGAGATATTTAAGGATGGTGTGTTGCCTCCCTGGTGCTAGGATCCAGGACATCACAAACTGATTGCAGGGAATCCTCAAGGGTGAAGGTGAACAGCAGGAAGTGGTAGTGCATGTTGGCACAAATGACATCAGGAAGAAAGGAGGAACATTCTGCAGCGGGACTTCAGAGAACTCGGAAGAAGGCTGAAAAGCAGGACTTCCAAGGTGGTTATCTCCTGTTTGCTTCCAGTTCCTCGTGCTGGAGAGGGCAGGAACAGGGAGATAACGGATCTGAATGTGTGTCTGAGGAACTGGTGCAGGAAGCAAGGATTTACATTCTTGGACCACTGGGATCTGTTTTGGGGTAGGGATGAATTGTACAAAAGGGATGGGTTGCACCTTAATAGGCGGGAGACCAGCATTCTGGCAGACAGATTTGCCACTGCAACATGGACGTGCTTAAACTAAGTAGTGGGGGGGGGGGGGGGGGGAGGGGATGAACTGGAAATATAAGGATGGAGTTAAAGAGAAAGTGAAAATAAGAAAAGTTAAAAAGGACAACAGAATCAATGGAGTAGAAAGCTCAAGAAGCAATCATACAGTATGGCCAAGTGAAATAGGAATTGATATGAAAGGTGAGGGGAGTACCGAATTAAAAGTATTATATATGAATGCATGAAGCATAAGGAATAAAATAGATGAGCTTGAGGCTCAGTTGGAAATTGGCAAGTACGAAGTTGTGGGAATAACTGAAACATGGCTTCAAGCGGACAGGGCCTGGGAAATGAATATTCAAGGATATACATCTTATCAAAAGGACAGACTGACTGGCAGAGGGGGTGGGGTGGCTCTGTTGGTGAGGAATGATATTCAGTCCCTTGCGAGGGGGGGACATAGAATCTGGGGATGTAGAGTCAGTATGGATAGAACTGAGAAATTCTAAGGGTAGAAAGACGCTAATGGGAGTTATCTACAGGCCCCCAAACAGCAGTCTGGATGTAGGGTGTAAGTTGAATGAAGAGTTAAAATTGGCATGTCGCAAAGGTAATGATACAGTTGTCATGGGGGATTTCAACATGCAGGTAGACTGGGAGAATCAGAATGGTACTGGACCCCAAGAAAGGGAGTTTGTGGAGTGCCTCCGAGATGGATTCTTAGAACAGCTTGTACTGGAGCCTACCAGGGAGAAGGCAATTCCAGATTTAGTGTTGTGCAATGAACTGGATTTGATCAGGGACCTCGAGGTAAAGGAACCATTAGGAGATAGTGACCATAATATGATATGTTTTAACCTACAATTTGAGAAGGAGAAGGGAAAATCGGATGTGTCAGTATTACAGTTGAACAAAGGGAACTATGGAGCTATGAGGGAGGAGCTGGTCAAAGTTCAATGGAACAATACCCTAGCAGGGAAGACAGTGGAACAAAAATGGCAGGTATTTCTGGGAATAATGCAGAAGGTGCAGGATTGGTTCATTCCAAAGAGGAAGAAAGATCCTAAGGGGAGTAAGGGGTGGCCATGGCTGACGAAGGAAGTAAAGGGCAGTATAAAAATAAAAGAGAAGAGAGCAAAGATGAGCGGGAAACCGGAGGACAGGGAAGCTTTTAAAGAGCAACAGAAGATAACAAAAGAGGCAATACGCCAAGAAAAAATGAGGTACGAAGGTAAACTAGCCAAGAATATAAAGGAGGATAGTAAAAGCTTCTTTAGGCATGTGAATAGCAAAAAAATAGTTAAGACCAAAATTGGGCCATTGAAGACAGAAACGGGTGAATTTATTATGGGGAACAAGGAAATGGCAGATGAGTTGAACAGGTACTTTGGATCTGTCTTCACTAGGGAAGACACAAACAATCTTCCAGATGTACAAACCCCATTTTCAGAAAAGTTGGGATATTTTCCAAAATGCAATAAAAACAAAAATCTGTGATATGTTAATTCACGTGAACCTTTATTTAACTGACAAAAGTACAAAGAAAAGATTTTCAATAGTTTTACTGACCAACTTAATTGTTTTTGTAAATATACACAGATTTAGAATTTGATGGCTGCAACACACTCAACAAAAGTTGGGACAGAGTTATGTTTACCATTGTGTTATATCACTTTTCCTTTTAATAACACTTTTTAATCATTTTGGAACTGAGGATACTAATTGTAGTAGATTTACAATTGGAAATTTTGTCCATTCTTGTTTGATATGTTACGAAGGATGAACAACTCTGATGGGCAGAAGGGTGCAGAGTCACCCATTTGGAGACTCACAAATCGCTACTATTTTGATGCTGTTATCAAGTAAGTAAGAGGGACAAAGGACATCTGCCAGGGCAGTTGTTATTGATAACAGCTCAGGAAAGTTAATGAGAGAGAGACACAGCTCAGAGATACACAAGGTGGAACGTCTCCTACTGACAAAAGCATTGATTTACTTCTATTGTCTTTTGGAGAAGGATTGTTTACTTGGTACTGTTCTTGTACTTGGTACCCTCAGGGGGTAACCAGAATGGGCTGGTTTGATGGGTTACATCATCCCAACCTGATTGACACCTGAGACCCCGTGAGTGGGGATAAAAGTGAGGTCTGGGGTAACACCCCTCAGACGCACCAGGAGAAACGCTAGTGAGCATCAGAATCCCCACGAGACAGGGTGGGAGACTGGAGACCGAACAAAGGGTCAGTAAATTTTAACTTGCAGTGTTTTATAGCGAGGCTGGTGGAGGTTTGTGTGTGTGTCCACCCTTGCCTGAGTGACGAGTCCACCATGGAAGAACGGTCTAGCTAAAGGACAGAGGGGTCATACGTGAATGGCCACAACAACAACACATCGGCGGATCAAAATCGTAAAGGAAGGTTGGCAAGATAATAGCTGTTACTGTTCACACATTTTCTCTCTCTCTCTCTCCAACAATTGCAACACATCGACAAACAACTACCACAGCCTGCATGAACTGAACTGAACTTTATATTTCCATCTGACAATTCACTATCCCCTAGACAATGATAGAGCTTGTTTCATTAGTGATTATTATTATACCCGCACTTTTAGGTTTAGTATTGCTAACGTATATTCTCTGTATATTCGCATTGATATTATTTTGTATATTTTTGCTAACAAATATTGGTGAAAATAGTATCACCAGACTCCAACAGACTCCAACTTGCTGGTAAGACACTCAGTTACGGGGTACGTTACAGATATAAGACTTCAGCTGCTCAACAGTCCATGGTCTCCGTTGTCTGATTCTCCTCTTCATGATGCGCCATACATTTTCAATAGGAGATAGATCTGGACTGGCAGTAGCCCAGTCAAGTACACACACTCTGTATCTACAAAGCCACGCTGTTGTAGCCCGTGCAGAATGTGGTCTGGCATTGTCCTGCTGAAATAAGCATGGACGTCCCGGGTGACAGACATCGCCTTGATGGCAACATATGTCTCTCTAAAATCCTAATATACGCCTCAGAGTCAATAGTACCTTCACATACATGTAAATCACCCATGCTGTGGGCTCTGATGCACCCCCATACCCTCACAGATGCTGGCTTTTGCATCTTTCGCTGATAACAATCAGGATGGTCATTTTCTTCTTTGGCACGGAGAACTTGACGCCCATTTTTTATGAAAACTAGCTGAAATGTGGACTTATCTGACCATAGCACACGTTTCCACAGTCTTATGGTCCATCTGAGATGAGCTCAGGCCCAGAGAACTCGCCGGCGTTTCTGCATAGAGTTGATGTATGGCTTCCTCCTTGCATAATACAGTTTCAAGTTGCATTTCTGGATGCAGCGACGGACTGTGTTAAGTGACAATGGTTTTCCGAAGTACTCCCGAGCCCAGGTGGCTATAATTGTCACAGTAGCATGACGGTTTCTTAGGCAGTGCCGCCTGAGGGCTCAAAGATCACGTGCATTCAACAGTGGTTTCCAACCTTGCCCTTTACGGACTGAGAGGTCTCTGAAGTCTCTGAATCTTTTCACAATATTATGTACTGTAGATGTTGAAAGACCTAAATTCTCTGCAATCTTGCGTTGGGAAATGTTCATTTTGAACTGACTAACAATTCTCTCACGAATTTTGGATCAAAGGGGTGAGCCACGACCCATCCTTGCTTGCAAAGACTGAGCCTTTGATTGACGTTACTTTTATACCCAGTCATGATACCTCACCTGCTACCAATTAACCTGCTTAATGTGGAGTCTTCCAAACCGGTGTTACTTGAATATTCTGTGCACTTTTCAATCTTATTTTAACTCTGTCCCAACTTTTGTTGAGTGTGTTGCAGCCATCAAATTCTAAATTTGTGTATATTTACAAAATACAATTAAGTTGGTCAGTAAAACTATTGAAAATATTTCCTTTGTACTTTTGTCAGTTAAATAAGGGTTCACGTGAATTAACATACCACAGATTTTTGTTTTTATTGCATTTTGGGAAATATCCCAACTTTTCTGGAAATGGGTTTGTAATAGTGGCCTAAAGAACTAGGGTAAAGGATGAACTGAAAGAAATTTATATTAGGAAAGAAACGGTGTTGAATAGACTGTTGAGTCTGAAGGCTGATAAGTCCCCGGGACCTGATGGTCTGTATCCCAGTGTACTTAAAGAGGTGGCTCTAGAAATTGTGGATGCATTGGTAATCAATTTCCAATGTTCTATAGATTCAGGAACAGTTCCTGCTGATTGGAGGGTGGCTAATATTGTCCCACTTTTCAAGAAAGGAGGGAGAGAGAAAACAGGGAATTATAGACCAGTTAGCCTGATGTCAGTGGTGGAAAAGATGCTGGAGTCAATTATAAAAGAGGAAATTATGACATATTTGGATAGCAGTAGAAGGATCAGTCCGAGTCAGCATGGATTTATGAAGGGAAAATCATGCTTGACTAATCTTCTGGAGTTTTTTGAGGATGCAACTATGAAAATGGACAAGGGAGAGCCAGTGGATGTAGTGTACCTGGACTTCCAGAAAGCTTTTGATAAAGTCC